>NW_007726776.1:183136-197127 GCF_000696425.1 Galeopterus variegatus
CCGGTACGGGCGCGACACTGAGGGTTGCGATCCCATTACCGGTCAGTAAAAAAAAAAAAAAGACAAAAAAAAAATAATAACCTAAGTGCATCTTAAGGAAATAGAAAAGTGAAAACAAACCAAACCCAAAATTAGCAGAAGGAAAGAAATAATAAAAATCAGAGCAGAAATAAAATTGAGACTAAAAAAACACAAAAGATTGACAAAACAAAATGTTGGTTTTTTGAAAAAAGAGACAAAATTGACAAGCTAGACTAACCAAGAGAAAGGAGAAACAGCTCAAATACACAAAATGATAAATGAAAAAGGAGACATCACAACTGATACTACAGAAATACAAAGGATCATTAAAGGTTGTTATGAATAACTATATACCAACAAATTGGAAAACCTAGAAGAAATGTAAGACTCCTGGACATATATAATCTAATATTGAAACAAGAAGAAACAAAAAACCTGAACACACCAATTACAAGTAATGATATCCAATCAATAATAAAAAGTCTCCCATCAAAGAAAAGCCCAGGACTGAACAGCTTCACTGCTGAGTTCTATGAAGCATTTTTTAAAAAATGAATAGAAATTCATCTCAAGCTCTCCCAAATTATTGAATAGGAGAGAACTCTCCCAAACTCATTCTATGAGGCCAGCATATCCCGATACCAAAACCAGACAAGGACACAGCAAAAAAAAGAAAACTACAGGCCAATATCCTTGATGAACACTGATGTAAAAATCTTCAACAAAATACTAGCAAACTGAATACAGCAGAAAACCAGACAAGGACACAGCAAAAAAAAGAAAACTACAGGCCAATATCCTTGATGAACACTAATGTAAAAATCTTCAACAAAATACTAGCAAACTGAATACAGCAGCATATTAAAAAGACCACTCACCATGATAAAGTGGGATTTATCCCAGGGATGCAAGTTTGGCTCAACACACACAAATCAAAAAATATGATACATCACATTAACTGAATGAAGGATAAAAACCACATTATCTTCTCAATTGATGCAGAAAAACCATTTGATAAAACTCAATATCCCTTCATGATAAAAACCCTCAACAAATTAGGCATGGAAGGATATACCTCAATGCAATAAAGTCCATATATGACAAACCAACAACTAATATCATACTAAATGAGGAAAAGTTGAATGCTCTTCCTCTAAGAACTGGAACAAGACAAAGGTTCCCACTCTTTCCACTGTTACTCAACATAGCACTGGAAATCCTAGCCAGAGTAATTAGGCAAGAGAAAGAAATAAAGGATATCCAAATTGGAAAAGAGGAAGTCAAATTGTCCCTATTTGTGGGTGACATGATCTTAAATACAGAAAAACCCCACCAAAAAAACTCTCCGAACTAATAAATGAATTCAGTGAAGTTGCAGGATACAAAATTAACAAACTAAAATCAGTAGCATTTCTGTACATCAATAATGAGCAAGATGAAAAAGAAATCACGAAAGCAATCCCATTTACAATAGCTACCAAAAAATAAAATATCTAGGAATTAATTTAACCAAGGAATTGAAAGATCTCTACAAGGAAGGAAATTGAAGAGGACACAAAGAAATGGAAAGACATTCCATGTTTGTGGGTTGGAAGAATATTGTGAAAATGACCATACTACCAAAAGCTGTCTACAGATTTAATGCAATCCCTATCAAAATATCAATGACATTCTTCACAGAAATAGAAAAAAACAATCCTAAAATTGATATGGAACCACAAAGGATCCCAAATAGCCAAAGCAATCTTAAAAAGAACAAAGCTGAAGCATCACACTATCTGACTTCAAATATATACTACAAAGCTATAGTAATCAAAACGGCTTGGTACTGGCATAAAAACAGACACACAGACCAATACAACAGAACAGAGAACCCAGAATAAAGCTATGTACCTACAACCAACTAATTTTCAATAAAAGCGCCAAGAGTATTCATTGGGGAAAGGATAGTCTCTTCAATAAGTGGTGCTGGGAAAACTGGATATCCACATAAGAAGATTGAAACTAGACCCATACACTTGACCCATATCTCTCACCATACACAAAAAATCACCTCAAAATGGATTAAAACCTAAATTTAAGATCTGAAACTATGAAACTACCAAAATAAAACAGGGGAAATGCTACACGAAATGGGAGTGGGCAGTGCTTTTTTGAACATCGCTACAAAGGCACAGGTAACTAAAGCAAAAATGGACAAATAGGATTACATTAAAATAGAAAGCACAGCAAAAGACACAATCAACAAAGTGAAGAGATAACCTACAGAACAGGAGAAAGTGTTCGCTGCATATCAGACAGGAGGCTAATATCCAGAATATATAAGGAACTCAAACAACTCAGCAGCAAAAACTACCCAATTAAAAAATGGACAAAGGACCTGAACAGACATTTCTCAAAAGAAGACATACAACTGGCCAACAGGCACATGAAAAAGTGTTTGACATCATTAATCATCAGAGAAATGCAAATTAAAACCACAGTGAGATATCACTTTACTCCAGTTAGAATGGCTATTATCAAAAAGACAGAAAATGACACATGCTGGTGAGGATGCAGAGAAAAGGGAACTCTCCTACATTATTGGTAGGAATGTAACTTGGTACAGCCATTGTGGAAAAAAGTGTGAAAGTTCCTCAGAGAACTAAAAGTTGAACAACCCTATGCCTCAATAATCCGACTACTGGGTATATCCAAAGGAAATTAAATAAATATATCAAAGAGACACCTGCACTCCCACATTCATCACAACACTATTTACAATAGCTAAGAGAGGGAATCAACCTAAATACCCATCGATGGTTGAATGGATCTAAAAAACTATGGTATATATACACAATGTGATACTATTCAGCTATTAAAAAAAATGAAATCCTGTCATTTGCAGTCAATAGCTAAGAGAGGGAATCAACCTAAATACCCATCGATGGTTGAATGGATCTAAAAAACTGTGGTATATATACACAATGTAATACTATTCAGCTATTAAAAAAAATGAAATCCTGTCATTTGCAGTAATATGGATGAAACTGGAGATCATCATGTTAAGTGAAGAAAGCCAGGCACAGAAAGACCAATACCACATAATCTTACTCATATGTGGAAGCTAAAAAAAAAAAAAAGTGGTTCTTATTGAAGTAGACAGTAGAATAATGGTTACCAGAAGTCGGGAGGAAAAGGGAGGAGGAGGGGAGGGGGGAAAGGAAGTGGTGGGTTAACTAGTACAAAGCTATGCTATCTACCCTAAGTGAATCAATGTACAGTATATGCATATATTGAAACGACACACTGTACCCCACAAATATGTACAAATAAATGTTAAAATTAAAGAAAACAATTGCAGGCAGTAATGTGAACAAATAAGAAAATATTACAACTTTTCATGATGTCTTCACAATGTAAATTTTGAAGCCAGCATTCACGTAGGGAGATTATTCTGAATCATCCAAGTTGACCCCAAGTAATCACATTTTCCCTTAAAAGCAGAAGAGGAAGTCAGAGATATACAGAAGAGGAAGTCAAAGGGATCCAAACCTGAGGACTTAAGGTGCTGTTGCTGGCTTGAAGGTGGAGAGGCCATGTGGAAGGCATAAGACTGGACTCTGCCAAAAACATGAATAAGCATGTGCTTTAAAATGTAGTTTTTTATTATTCAGGAATTGTGAGGCCAACAAATCAGGAGATTGAAGAAATAGTTTGTTACTCAGTTGCTAAGAGAAGGGGGCACACCACACCATGCAGGGCCACACCACGCCACACAGGGCTACATGGGGATGCACCCGTGTTGTTTAGGAGACAAGAGCCTTTACTGTGGTGACCATAGGAAGGAATGGGTGAGACAGGGTAAGCAGGTGTAAAACTAGCAAGTTTGAATCACTTCACTGGGCTCTGGAGTTGTCCGTGGTTGCCTGGACCTGGCCCTCGGGTGATTAGGACAGGAAGATAATAGCCCAGAGAGTAAGTGTTTGATAAAGGAAGTGGCTGGGGGTATGGACTCTGGATTTTTAAATTTGCATATGAAACCTACACTCAAAGGCAAGTCATTTACTATCTCTAGGAACTGATTAGCCCTGGGAGTTGCAGTCTCTCCAGGAACAGCAAGGTCCCAGATGTCAAAGCATCAGAAATACAGAAAATGGATGGATGGAAGGAAAGAAGGAAAGAAGGGAGGGAGGGAGGTAGGAAGGAAGGGAGGGAGGAAGGGAGGGAGGAAGGAAAGGGAAAAAAGAAAAGAAATACAGAAGATAAAAAGGCATGATGAATCTGGCCCTTACATCATGCCACAAGGAGTGACAATCAACATTGTATCTCATGGATGTTCATAATAAAATAAATTTTAAAAAATAAATAAAAATAAAAAATAAAAAGGCATGACTAATATAGCTTGGACATAAATTCTCCCCCATAGCCTCCAGAAAGGAATGCAGCTCTACTAACACATTGATTTTGGCTTTGTGAGACCCTGAGCATAGAATCCAGCCACGCCATGCCAAACGTCTGTTATATGGATCTGAGAAATAAAACTGATATGGTTTTAAGATGCTAAATTTGTTAATGTGTAATTTGTCACAGCAGCAAAAGAAAACTTATACACACACACATTGAGCATCATTAATCTGAAAACAGGAATTAGAAACGCTCCAAAATCCAAAACTTTTTGAGCACCAACATGATGTGCAAAGGAAATGCTCCTTGGAGCACTTCAGATTTTGGATTTTCAGATTAGGGATGTTGAGCCAGTTAGGTATCTACAAATATTCAAAATCTGAAAAAATCTGATATTCAAAACTTCTGGTCCCAAGTATTTTGAATAAAGGATACTCAACCTGTACTAAATACCACACCTTGGTATCATGTTTCTAATTAATTCTCTGAGTATATTATATTCTGCAGAATTTTCCACCACTTTCACAATTACAATCATATAGAAAAAAATCTAATTAAACAAGCTATCTTCAATGACTATTTTTGGCAGGTTTCCATCAAGCTAAATATAATGTGAAATTTTTAACGCTATCCACCCTTAGAGCATGGAAGAAAATTAAATCAAGATGTTCTTAGGAAATTAGTTTGAGTTTGTAGAGCTCAAATTCTTAAAACTTTAAAGCATTTTAAGGCTATGCAAGATTTAATAAGTACTGGCAACTGCAGCACACGCTATCAATTACTATTAGGCAAATGGCTAACTGTATTAATATATATATTTGGACACAACTTCATGTCAAAATGATGTTGTAAACTCATGCTTTGAGCCACTCCTCAACCCCAAATAAGCTCATAGCAAGGAAAGATAAAATATAATAAGTGAAAAAAAATGTTTTTAAATGTAGCCAAGCATACAAAAAGACAAATATCTCTGTGGATCAGAATCCAAACATTCATTCATTCATTTACTTATGCTTTTATTTAGCAACAATGTGACAGACAATGTTTTAGACAAAGGATACTATGCTGAACAGAACAAAGTCCCCACCCTCATGGAAGTCACATTCCAAAAGAAGGAAATGCTAACCGAAACATTAAACAATAAACCAGATAGATGCAGCAGGCAAAGGAAGCCAGGAACTTATACCCTTAAGGGTAATCAAGACTATCAGCGTCCTATGTGAGGCAGAAGACCAGAACCAGTCACATTGCTTGAAATAAGAGACTGAGATGGAGAGAAGTACTTAAAAAAAGCTTTACCTCTGTTCTTCCTCGCAATTTTCCTGTAAACCTAAAAACTTCTCTTAAAATTAAGTCTTTTTTAAAAGTTAGAAGTCCTGAAAATGAAAATTAGAGTTTATTTTTTTAAATCCTTAATAGGTGAGATAGCAGAATAGAGAATTACTAAAATGGAAGTGTACTAAGGAACTTACCTGGAACACATTACAGTGACATAAAGAGGTGTAAACACATTATAAAAAATATGGAGGATTTATTGGGAGTCTCCAACATATGTCCAATGGAAGCACCACAAAAAGAAAATTGAGGAAATGGCATAAACTCTTTCAAATAAGAGAGATACATACAATAGCATTCACATTAAAAGTTCTCACCAAGTGCTACACAGGATAAGTGGGTATTCGGCCTGGAATTGTTCCATTGCAACAAGATGCTAAAATTAAAAAACTACCCCTAGAATGCACATATTTCTTTTAAAAATCTGACTGGGGGTAGAGCAGGGGTGGCCTCTGCCTCATTGTCCCCTAGCACTGCCCAGACATTGTGCAGGCTGCCAACAACATGAAGATCTGGACTTTGGATCTTCATGTCTTTGACCACCTATGGGAAACTGTTAACAACAATGGTCTGACTGGGGGTAGAGCAGGGGTGGCCTCTGCCTCATTGTCCCCTAGCACTGCCCAGACATTATGCAGGCTGCAAACAACATGAAGATCTGGACTTTGGATCTTCATGTCTTTGACCACCTATGGGAAACTGTTAACAACAATGGCAATGCAAAAATACCCAAACCCTATGAACCCAAGTGTGCTTAGAGTTGATGTGTTGCACAGACATTTAGATCCCTCTGGAAAGTTTCATAGCCATAGACTTCTCAGCACAGAGTAGGGACTCTCTTCCATTGTGAAGTCTTTTATTGGTACAGCAAGAACCAAAATATACGTGCAAGAATATTCTGTAGTTAATCCTGTAGAGAAAACAATGGAACTTAAATCTACTACTATTTCTTTTACAAATATGATTTCACTAGATGACAGACATCCACAAACCACATCCTCAGGACCCAGAAAAAACTATTTTGACTCAAGAATCCATAATCTCTGCAAAAGGAATCAGCCTCAGCAGTTACATTGAAGGACTGTTGGCAAGCACGTTATCTTTAAATGTTAATAAAGGCCGAGAAGCAATGGAATGAGTAATACTTAAATTAAATGCTGAGACTGAAAAATCAATGGCTTCAGCAAGAGGAAGCATAAGAACACTGATAGCAGCATAGCATTTGTAAAGAAATGATGATAAAAGTTGATAGAATGGTTGGCCAGTTAGCTCAATTGGTTAGAGCATGGTATTGATAACACTAAGGTCAAGGGTTTTTGGATCCTCTTACCAGCCAACTGAACAAAAAACAGAAGAAGAAAGTTGGTAGACAATATCCAGTTCCTTGGATGTCTCCAGGCTGGCAATGTATTTGTTATTTTTAAAATACTACTATATTTTAGATAGATTTTTTTTTAATAAGCTGAAGTAAGGCTATGTGACTTTTGATCGAAATAAAGAGATGTAGGGCTTCTAAATAAAAGAGATCATCTGGAAAAATATTTTTTAGATGTCTAAACATAAGAATTCATAAGCTGACTGAAATGCTTCTTAGCAGCTCCAAAATCCAATGAAAGACACATATAAGTAAATTTAAAATTTTCAGTTAAAACTACTGTAAGAGTTGTATCTATCAATATTAAGTTTATCATGTCTTCCTAAATTGCCTCTCCATTTCACTGATTCTGAGGAGTAATGGTGCTGAAACAGCCCAAAAAGTCAAAAATAAAGCCAGGTATAGGGAAGATAAAATACTAAATTGCTTGTAGTATTTGGAAGAAGGGTAATATTTTTATTACCTTTAGACTTCGTAATGTACAGGGTAATTACTAAAAGAATAAAACTAAAGTATTTAACTACCACAGTAATGATGGTTAAAAATATAGTCAGTAAAATTGGAGAAAAGCAAACAGGAGAGAAAAAAAATGTAGAGCAAGTGTGTGAAACAGAAAAAATAAGTAAATATAATGATAGAATTAAAGAAAAACATATCAATAGTTACATTCAATGTAAATAAATTAAATGTTCCAAATTTAGAAACAAAAATTTTCAGCCTGGAGTTCAAAAGGACATTGAGAAGTTGCAAGTAAAAGGATACAAAAATCATATACCATGAAAATAATATACCATACAAATCATAACCAAAATAAAGCTGGTGTACACACAAAATCAACTTTAAGGGGGAAGAGTGTTTTTAAAGAGGCTTTATAATAATAAAAGTTTCAATTTACCAGAAAGAGATAATTTTAAATTTGTATGTTCCTGATAACATGACTTCAAAACATGTAAAGCAAAAACTGAAATACAAGAAAAAAATAAACAAATTTATAATTATACTGAGAGATCTAATAAATCTCTCAGTAAGTGATAAAATGAGAAAAATAAGGACAAAAGATTTGAACAACACAATTAACAAAGATCTAATAGACATACATAGAACACTGAATGCAACAACTTTGGAATGCACAAGAAATGTTTACAAAAACTGACCATATACTGGACAGTAAAGCAAGTCTAAACAAACTTCAAAGGACTGAAATCATACCAAGAATGTTCTCTGACCACCATACATTTTGGAAAAATAACTACCAAAATCACCATTTTTTTTTGAGAAATTATAAAATGGGACAAAAATAAATAATGGGAGAAATTAGAAAATAATTTAAACTGAATGATAATGTAAAACCTGAATATATCAGAACTTTAAGATACAACTAGAATGGTACTTTGAGGGAAACATAACCTGAACTGAATATATTAGAAAATAATAAGGACTAGAAATTAATAAGCTATGCATTTATCTCAAGAGATTGGAAAAAAAGAAGCAAAATAAAATTGAAGGAAAGAAATAATAAAGATAGAATATATAGAAATTAAATAAAAAACAAACAATGAAGAAGAATCAACAAAGCCAAAATTTCCTTCTTTGGAAAGACTAACAAAATTGGCAAACCTTTGGTGAAACTGACCAGGAAAAAAGAAAGAAGGAATGCATAACAAATATCAGAAGTAAAAAAGGTGACACCACTACTATTGCTGCACACATTAAACAGACAATATATATGATTGAAATAAATTTTAAAATTTAGATGAAATAGAAAAAAATCCTGGAAAAAAATATATATCAACCTGGCATCAGAAGAAATAGAAAACTCTAAAGTGCTATAATGATTAAAGAAACTAAATCAGTAATCAAAATCTACCCACAAAAATAATTAATATTCAGAATATAGAAGGAACTTAAACAACTTAACAGCAAAAAATAAGGTATCAAATTTTAAAAATGGACAAATGACCTGAATAGACATTTCCCAAATGTCTTATATGAATGGCCAACAGATATTAAAAAAATGCTCAACATTACTGTTTATCAGGGAAATGCAAATCAAAACCACAATGAGATATAATCTCACCCGAGTTAGAACAGCTATTACCAAAGTGACAAAAAATAACAAATGCTGGCAAGGATACAGAGAAAAGAGAACTCATATACACTGTTGGTGGGAATGTAAATTAGTATAGCCATTACGGAAAACTGTATGGAGGTTCCTCAAAAAACTTAAAATAAAACTACCATATGATCTAGCAATCCCACTACCAGGTATTTATCCAAAGGAAAGGAAATCAGTATACATGTATCAAAATATCACTCTGTGCCTCATAAATATGTAAAACAAAAAGTAAAATAAAATAAAATTTGAGGAGCTTCCAGTCAAGATGGCAGAATAGACGGTCCCCAGCATCACTCTCTCCCATAAATCAACCAATTTACTGTTATTAAAAGCAACGACAGCCAAGCTGGCGCCACTAGAGCTCAGGGGAAGAGGAGGAGAGACCTACAGAGTGCATAAAGGTGGGAAAAGCCACGATGAGAGAAAGAAAAAACTGCTCAGACTGTTCTGTGCTGCTGCTGCTTTAAGGCTAGTGAGCTGCTGAGCGCATGGGGCAGGAACCAGCAAATAGCCGCACTTGTGCCCTCTGGATAAAGTTGCTTGGAGGCGGCAGGGGAGAAGAGGACCTTGGTGGCCACCAGGCCAGCAGTACCACCAACAGGGTTTCCATGGACCCATATAGGACCGAGGTGCCACAACATCTGAAAAAAAGGAGCCACTCAGAAGCCAGTGAGTGAGTGATCATAAGGGACCAGAGCATGGCCAAGTCCCATGGGAAGTGTTTGTCCCATGGGCAGTGAGGGAGATGGGCCCACTGGGGGAATGCTGGGGCACAGCAAGGACAGCTGATCTGCCCTCCAATCAGTGCAGGACCACTCAGAGGAGACTGGTCAGGAATATAGAATTGCAAGGGATGCATTTAATGAAAAGACTCAGGCCCAGACCAGTGTTTCTATAAAACCGAGGTGCATCAGATTTCATCAGATCCGGAAGTACTTATAAAGTCAACCATTAAAACCTGAGCTGCACAAAAAGCCTTCCCCAGAGAATCAGCAGCAAAGCAGCAATTTAGCTCAACCACAGAGCTCAAGTTCTGGTTCTGACAGGAAGTCCCCCCGTTTTAGAAATAAGCAAAGGACAACAAGTTAGTTCTAGTGAAGAGTTAAAGTGGTGGAAACAGCAAATAATCCAACACAGAACTGAAAGAAAAAACAAAGTACCCACAGCCAGAGACAAAGTTTGATAACTAGCAAAGGTCTCATTTCAGCAAAGAACACCTATAACACCTAGAAGGACCAGAAGTCCCCTGGGCTACCAAGCCAGGAACAGGAGAGGGCCGGGGGACTCAGCCATGCCCCCTGATACCTGCAACCAATCCCAGGGATGGGGGCCTCGGACCTCAGCCACACACCCCCACACAAGTGCAACCACCCCAGCGATGACCACTAAGCTACTGCAGGAGGTGCCCCAGGCTCTCCTGAGCTGGGGCAGTAGGGGACCAAGGGCCTCGACCATGCCCCCCCTTGCTTAACCAGCCCAGTGATGACCAGCAAGCCTCAGCAAGAAGGGCCCCAGGTTCCTGAGCTGGGGTGGTGGGGGGCAAGGGCTATTGCCACACCGCGTTGACATCTGCACCCAGCCCTGCAATAACCAAGCCACTGTTGGAAGCCCACCAGTCTTGCCTGTGGGAATGTGGGGAGTGCCACAGGCCTCAATTCCACCCCTCCTCTTTCCTCCTCCTTCCATCCCATTTCCTTCCCCTTTCCCCTCTCCCTCTTCCTCCCAACTGCTCTACAACAACATCATAGAATGTAAAAAAATAATATTAATAAAATTTAAAAAATAAATAAAATAAAATAAAATTTGAAAGAAAAAGAAAGTCTGTCCACAAAGAAAACTTCAGGCATGGATGATCTTCCTGGTGAATTCTACCACATACAAGGAATAAATAAATCCCATTATACACAAACTCTTCCAAAGAATAGAAAAGTAGTCCAACTCATTTAACATGGCTAGCATAATTTTGATACCAAAACCTGACAATGACATTATAAGAAAAGAAAATTACAGGCTAAGCTCACTTATGAGCTATGATGGTTAATTTTATGTGTCAATTTGAGTTGGCCATGAAGTGCCCAAATTAAATAATGTTTCTAGGTGTGTCTGTAAGGGTGTTTTCAGATGAAATTGGCACTTGAACCAGTGGACGCAATAAAGTAGATTGCCCTCCCAGATATGGCTGGGCATCATCCAATCCACTGAGAGCCTCAATAAAACAAAAAATGGAGGAAGGAGGAATTAGCCCCGTTTTCCCTGCCTTACTGCTTGAACTAAGACATCTCATTTCATCTTCTCCATCCTTTGGACTGCAACTGAATTACACTACCAGCTTCATGGGACTTCTCAGCCTCCATAATCAAGTGAGCCAATTTCTGATAGTAAATCTCCTCATATACATATTTGTTCTGTTTCTATGGAGAACCCTGACTAATACATGAACATAGATGCAAAAACACTGAACTAGTAATTTGCTACATTGGATTAGCAAACCCAATCTAACAACATATAAAAATAATAATAAATCATGATCAAGTTGGATTTATCCCAGAAATTCATAGTTGGTTTAATATTTAAAAATTAATTAATATAATTCACCACATTAACAAATTAAAGGAGAAAAATTATATGATCATATCAATAGATGCAGATAAAACACTCAATAAAATTTAACATCCATTTATGAATTAATCAAATAAAACTCTTAGCAAACTAGAAACAGAAGAAAATATCTTTGATATTTACAAAACATACAGCAAATATCATACTTAATTTAGATGCTAAAAGTTTTCAGTTTGAGATCAGGAACAAGACAAGGAAGTCTGCTATCAGTGTTTCTGGTCAACACTGCACTGAAGGGCCCAGCCATAAGAAAGAAAAAGAAAAGAAAGGTAAGAAATTAAAGCAGAGGAAAAAACAAAACCATCATCATTTACAGATGAAATTGATTATATACAAAATCCAAAAAAAAATTTACAGATAAGCTGTTACAATTTAGAACAAGAAAGTTTAGCAAAGTTACTGGATAGAAAATCAATATACAAAAATCTGTTTCTCTATATAAGCAACAAATAGTTAGAAAATTTGATTTTATAAAAGATACCTTTTATAATAGCATAAAAAATACCAATTACTTACAAATAAATCAATGGAAGATATTCAAGACCTTTATAGACAAAATTATAAAACTTTGTTGAGAGATATTAAAGAAAACTAAGTAATGAAGAGAAATACTATGTCCAAGGATTTGAGCACTTAATTTTAAAAAGATGGTATTTCTTTCTAAATGCATTTATAAATTCAATGTAATCTTATCAAAATCACAAGTTTTTATGAACATGACAAACTGCTTCTAAAATTTATGTAGAAATGCAAAAAGCCAAAACAGTCAAGGCACTTACTTGTATTGGTTTCCTAGGAATGCCATAACAAAGTACCATACACTGGCTGGCTTAAAACAACAGAAATTTGCCTCACAGTTCTGGTGGCTAGAAGTCTAAAATCGAGGGGTCACCAAGTTGACGCTTTCCCTGAAACTTGTACAGAGAATCCTTCCTTGCTTCTTCCTAACTTCAGTGGTTTCCTGGCAAGGTTTGGCTTTACTTGGGTTGCATAACTCCATTCTCTGCCTTCACAATCACATAGCATTCTCCCTGTGTGATTCTTCCTTCACGTGGTCCTCAATTTATAAGAATCCTTCCTTGCTTCTTCCTAACTTCAGTGGTTTCCTGGCAAGGTTTGGCTTTACTTGGTTGCATAACTCCATTCTCTGCCTTCACAATCACATAGCATTCTCCCTGTGTGATTCTTCCTTCACGTGGTCCTCAATTTATCAGGACACCAATCATATTGGATTAGGGGCCCACTCTAATCCAGGATGCACTCATCTTAACTAATTACATCCATGATGTCCCTATTTCCAAATAAGGTCACATTCTGAGGTACTCGGAACTTTAACATATCTTTTTGGAGAGGACACAATTCATCCCATAACAGCACTCTTGAAGAGAAAGAACAAAGAGTAAAATGTGCTCTACTAGACATCAAGGCATATTATAAAGCTATAGCAGTCAAACAATGTTGTATTGGCACAGGGACAGAGAAATATATGCCTAGAGCTCACAAATAGCTCAGAAACAGATTTGTGTGACACTTGATTTATGATATAGATGGCACTGCAGTGCAGTGGAGGTGGAATGTACTTTCCAATAAATAATACTAGAACAATGAAAAAAGTGAAATTAAAACCCTCTTTCAGAGCATAAGTAAAAATGAAACACAATGGATTTTAGAATAGAATAATATAGGATGGTTTCTTCTTGAACTTGGACAAGGGAAGGATTTCCCAAACAAAAACAAAAAACACTCAAAATGAAGAAAAGGACTAATAAATTAAATTAAGATTAAGAACTTCTACTTACAAAAGGCAATATAGAAAGAGCAAAAAATCAACTCTCAGAGTGGGAAAAGATATCTGGAAAACATACAACTGACAAAGAAGTAGTATCCAGAATATAAAGAAACTCCTAGAGCTGACTGGTTAGCCAGATTGATTAGAGAATGGTGCTGATAACACTAAAGTCTGGATTCAATCCCTGTACCAGCCAGCAAAATAAAAGAAACTCCCATGTAAATCAAGAGAAATGTAGATAACCCAGAAATAAAAATATCGAAAAGACTTGAACATGGTCAGCCCTCAACAAAAGGTTGTAGAAAAAGAGGAAGGAAGGAAGGAAGGAAGGAAGGAAGGAAGGAAGGAAG
>NW_007726776.1:197865-199624 GCF_000696425.1 Galeopterus variegatus
TTTTAAATGTTCAGTGTCATTATTTGTCAGGAAAATTCACTTTAAAACCACGATGAAATGCCGCTAATCTTCCATCAGATAAGTAACAAATGAGAGTTAACCAGCATATGGAACATCAGGAACTTTCAAAATGTGAATGGTATAAATTGGTATAAATTATTTGAAAACATGTTGCATTATCTTATCAAGTCAAAGATATGATTCATTTAGTAGAGAAGACTGGGCTGTACATGTAGATTTAGGGGCCAACCACATACAGCTGACAGTGGATCTCAATAGACAGAATAAGTCTGAAATTGGATAAAAATGAGGAAAAAATAAGATGACAAGATCAGATCCTTATGGAACTACTCAAGTTATAGAAGAAGAAAGATAAGACAGGAAAGGAGGTAGCAGAGAGGTGGGAAAACCAAGAAAATATAATGTAAAGAAGCCAAAAGAGAAAACAGTTTCAGGATTCAGCCAACAGCAGGGAGGAAGACTGAGAGAAAGTTATTGTACTCAGTGAGTAAAGAATTCTTAGTCAACTTTATAAGAGTGGTTTCACTAGATTGTTGGGGGCAGAAGTCAGGCTGGAAAAGGTTATGGAATTTCTAAATTTCTCTAGATTAAAACAGAGGATGCAAATATGAGGGTTTCAAGAATTTTGGTAGTGAAAAGATGAACTAAAGAAAAGTAACATGAGAGAGTAATAATATCAAAAGGAAGACTAACTATGATTTCAGGAAAATAGGAAAGCTACAACAAAGAAATGTTTAAGAAGCAAGATAATGATCAGATCAGATAAATGAAGAAACAGTGTTCTGGGAGCTGGAAGAACACAAGTGCAGGAACGAGTCTTTGAAAGGAAGAAGAACACAACCTTATCTGAAGCAAAAGGTAGAAGACCTTCAATACTAAAGTGTATAGTGTGAAAGGAAAATTCAGAGAAAAGGCATTAATAAAAGAAAAGTATTTTTACTTCTAATATCTTGTAATGGAGTCTAGTTATTAAAAGAATAGGCTCCCCAAATAAAGAATACAGCAAACACAGCTGCTGAAGTGAGCCAAGCCCTGCACATCATTAGGGGCACAGACTCCAGCCCCAGAGGGACCCACCCACAGCCCCAGTAGGCAACAAGGTGAGCAGAGCCCCATATGCCTTTGGGGGCCCAGACTCCAACCCCCGAAAGCCCTACCTGCTGCCAGAACAGGAACCAAGGTCGTGTACCACAGGCACTGCCATACCTACTGTCACCGCAAAGACAGTTCACCACCACAGTAGCAGCCAGGGCCACTCTATAGGCAGCCCACTACACACACAACTACATTGATACCAGAACAGTCACCAGTGAAGCCTGCAAATAGAGGAAATCTTTATCCTCATAGCCAACCCCAGAGTAACAGAAGAAGCAAGTGCTCTACCAGATGACCAAACATCAATGAAAAAATACTAGATCTACAAACAAACAAGAAGATATGACACCATTGAAGGAGTACAATAATGCTCAAATACCACTCCCCATATAATAGGAAACCCTTGAAATGTCTGAAAAGGAATTCTGAGCAATGATTTTAAGAAAACTCAGAGATAAGAAATGATCAACTAGAGAACACAATGAAACAAGAAAAAATATCCAGGATATGAAGGAGGAAATTTACAAAGAGATTACTACCTTAAAAAAGAATGTAGCAGGAGATAAACTCCCTCTTCCCAAAAGGCAGACTCCATCTCTGGGGACCTCAGTTTGGAAGAACCCCTAATTGATTTCTGGTGGGG
>NW_007726776.1:200238-201161 GCF_000696425.1 Galeopterus variegatus
ATATGAGGGCCTGTCTTGGCCATTGGTTTTAAAAGGTGCTAGTCTTTTATTAATCAAAGCATAATGCCATTTACATTTGTGTGATCTCCTATTTATAAAAAAAAAAAAAAAGAATGTAGCAGAACTCCTAGGAATGAACGATTCACTCAATGAAATAAAAAACATAATGGAGAGCTTGAGCAGTAGGCTAGAACAAGCAGAAGAAAGGATTTCAGATCTCAAAGATAGTCTTTTCGAAATAACTCAGGCAGACAAAAAAAGGAAAAGAGAATTTAAAATAATGAAGAAAATCTCAGAGAACTAGCAGACAACCTCAAGTGCTCAAACATCCAAATAGTGGGTATTACAGAAGGGGAGGATAAAGGAAAAAGCATTGAAAACCTATTCAAGGAAATAATAACAGAAAACTTCCCAGGTGTAGGGAGAGATGCAGACCTTCAGATCCAGCAAGCCCAAAGATCCCCAAACAGATTCAATCCAAAAAGATCCTCTCCAAGACACATTATAGTCAAATTTGCAAAGCTCAAAAGAGTGAATTCTAAAAGCAGCAAGAGAAAATCATTAAGTCACTTATGAGGGAGACCCCATCAAATTAACAGCAGACTTCTCACCTGAAACCCTACAGGCCAGAAGAAAGTGGGATAATATATTCAAAATACTAAAAAAAAAAATTGCCAGCCAAGAATTCTATACCAACCAAGGCTCTCCTTCAGAAATGAGGGAGAAGTACTGTATTTCCCAGACCAACAAAAATTGTGTGAGTTCACCACCACACAACCAGCCCTGCAAGAAATTGTCAAGGGAGTCCTGCACCTGGAATTTGAAAAATAATAATCACTATCACAGATACACAAGAAAGAGCAAAACCCACAATTAAAACAAAAATGCAGAGCAGAGAAAAAATGGCGACGGGTCTGGAGCGC
>NW_007726776.1:206113-211154 GCF_000696425.1 Galeopterus variegatus
ATAATCATATACATTGTATATTGACAAAATAAAAATTAAAAAAAATAAATAAATAAATAAAATAAATAAATAAAAAGCTCTAGCCACAAAAAAAAAAAATGCAAACAAGAGAAAGAAGCTAAATTATACCACCTCAAATTTCCAACTAACACTGAAGACAAGAAATAAAAGGGGAAGAAATGACCAAATGATATTTAAAACATCTAAACAAAAAGTAATACAGTGACAGGAGTAAAACAATACCAGTCAATAACAACTCTAAATGTAAATGGATTAAACTCCCCATTCAAAAGACATAGACTGACCAATTGTTCTAAAAAGCTACACCCAAGTACATGCTGCTTCAAGAGACTCACCTCACCTGTAAAGACACACACAGATTAAAAGTGAATGGATGGAAAAAGATATACCATGCAAACAGAAACAGAAAACAAGCAGGAGTAGCTATTCTTATATTGGATAAAACAGACTTTAAACAAAAAGCCATAAAAAGAGACAAAGAAGGTCACTATATAATCATAAAAGGATCTGATAGAGTTTGGATGTGTCATCCCCACCAAAACTCATGTAGAAATCTGATCCCCAATGTGGCAATGCTGGAAGCTGTTTGATTCATGGGGGCAGATCCTTCATGAATGGATTAATGCTCTCCCTGGGGGAGGAGGGGTAGTGAGTGAGTTCTCACTCTGTTAGTTCCTGTGAGAGCTGGTTGTTTAAAAGACCCTGGCATCTTGCCCCTCTCTCTCTCTCTTGCTTCCTTTCACCGTGTGATCTGATTGTACCCACTGGCTACCTGCCACTTTCTGCCATGAGCAGAAGCAGACTGAGTCCCATGCCAGACACAGCTGTCCCAGAATCATAAGCAAACACACGTCTCTCCTTTATAAATTACCCAGTCTCAAGTATTTCTGTTATAGCAATACAAACGGACTAATACAGGATCTATCCAGCTAGAAGATCTAACAATCATAAATATGTATGCACCCAACACTGGAACACCCATATATATAAAGCAAGCACTCTTAAACCTAAAGAAAGAAATAGACCTTAATATGATAATAGTGGGTGACCTCTCTCAGTATGGGACAGATCTTCCAGGCAACAAATCAACAAAAAGACACAGGATTTAAACTACACGTTAGACCAACTGGACCTGGTAGATATATACAGAACATTTCACCCAGCAACTAAAGAATATACTCTCATCTCATCAGCTCTTGGAACATTTTCCAGGATAGACTACATATTAGGTCACAAATCTAGTCTCAGCAAATTTTTAAAAATTGAAATCATTCCAAGTATCTCTTTAGACCACAATGGACTAAAACTGGAAATCAATAACAAGCAAAACTCTGGATACTATACAAATGCATGGAAATCACACAACAGGCTCCTGAATGACTGATGGGTCCAAGAAGAAATTAAATAGGAAATCAAAAAATTTCTTGAACTAATGAAGATAAAGATACATCATACAAAATTCTGTGAGATATTGCAAAAGCAGTACTAAAAGGGAAGTTTATAGCAATAAACACATCAAAAGAATAAAAAGTCTTCAAATAAACAACCTAATGCTACACCTCAAGAACTAGAAAGACAACAACAATACAATCCTAAAAGTAGTAGATGGAAAGCATTAAGATCAGAACTAAATGAAAATTACAGCAGAACTGAATGAAATAGAGACCCCCAAAAATTATACAAAAGATCAATGAGACAAAACATTGGTTTCTTGAGAAGATAAATAAAATAGGCAAACCATTAGCTAGGTTAACAAAAAAGGGAGGGGGAGAAAGATAGGGGGGAGAGAGAGAGAGAGGGAGAGAGAGAGAGAGAGAGAGAAGACCAAAATAACAAAAATCAGAAATGAAAAGGGAAACATTACAATCAACTCCACAGAAATATGATGAAGAATCATCAGAGACTATTACAAACAACTGTGTGCAAACAAATATGAAAACCTGGAAGAAATGGATAAATTTCTGGACAAATACAAACTACCCAGACTGAACCTAGAAGAAATAGAAAACACAAACATATCAATAACAAGCAAGTAAACTGAAGCAGTAATGAGCAATCTTTCAACAAAGAAAAGCCCAGGATCAGATGGCTTTACAGCTGAAATCTATGAAACCAAAAAAGGAATTAATACCAATTCTCCTCAAACTATTCCAGAAAATTGAAACAGAAGCCATTTTTCCAAACTCATTCTATGAGGCCAGCATCACCCTGATACCAAAACCAGACAAAGATACAACAAAAAAAGAAAATTACAGGTCAATATCCTTGATGAACATAGACACAAAAATCCTCAACAAAATACTAGCAATCATAATACAACAACACATCAAAAAAATTATACACCATGATCAAGTGGGATTTATCCCAGGGATGCAAGGATGGTTCAATATACAAAAGTCAATAAATGTGATACATCACATCAACAAAATCAAAGACAAAAGCCATATGATTATCTCAATAGCTGCAGAAAAAAACATTTGACAAAATTTAACATCCCTTCACGATAAAGACTCTCAACAAATTAGATACAGAAGGAAAGTATCTCAACACAATAAAAGCCATCCACCAATATCATCCTGAATGGGGAAAAACTGAAGGCTTTTCTCTTACGAACAGGAACAAGAAAAGGATGTCCACTATCACCACTCCTATTTAACATCATACTGGAAGTACTAGCCAGAGCAATCGGGCAAGAGAAAGAAATAAATGGCATCCAGACTGGAAAAGATGAAGTCAAACTGTCCCTATTTGCTGATGACATGATCCTATGTAGAGAGAAACCTAAAGACTGTATCAAAAAACTCTTAGAGCTGGTTAATGATTTCAATCATGTAGCAGGATACAAAATCAATGCCCCCAAATAAGTTGCATTTATATTCTCCAATAATGAGCTAACAGAAAGAGAAATCAAGAAGGTAAGCCCATTTACAACAGTCACCAAAAAAATAAAATAAAACACCTAGGAATCAATATAACCAAGGAGGTGAAAGATCTCTACAATGAGAACTACAAACCACTAATAAAAGAAATTAAGGAAGACACAAAAAGATGGAAAGACATTCTATGATCTTGGATTGGAAGAATTAACATTGTGAAAATCTCTATACTAGCCAAAGCAATCTACAGATTCAATGCAAACCCCATCAAAATACCAATGGCATTCTTCACATAAATAGAAAAAGCAATCTTGATATTCATATGGAACAACAAAAGACCCTGAACAGCCAAAGCAATCCTGAGCAAAAAAATTAAAGCCAGAGGCATAGCACTACCTGACTACAAATTATAATACAAAGCTATAGTAACCAAAACAGCATGGAACTGACACAGAAATAGACACTCAAACCAGCGGAGCAGAATAGAGAACCCAGAAATCACCCCACAGACTTATAGCCAATTGATATTTGACAAGGGCAACAAAAACATACAATGGGGAAAAGACTGCCTCTTCAATAAATGGTGCTGAAAAAATTGGATATCCATATGCAGAAGAATGAAATTAGACATGCATCTCTCACCATATGCCAAAATCAGCTGAAGATGAATTAAAGACTTAAGACCTGAAACTGTAAAACTACAGTTTTACAGGGAAAATATAGAAGAAACACTTTGGGAACTAGGTCTTGGCACAGACTTTATGAATAAGAGCCCGAAAGCACAAGCAACAAAAGAAAAAATAAACAAATGGGACTATATCAAACTAAAAAGCTTCTGCGCACCAAAGGAAAAAATCAACAAAGTGAAACAACAACCTACATAGTGGGAGAAAATATCTACAAACTATACATCTGACAAGGGATTAATATCCAGAATATACAAGGAAATCAAGCAATTCACAGTAAAAATAAATAAATAAATAAAATAACTCAATTAAAAAATGGGCAAAGGAGCTGAATAGACATTTTTCTAAGGAAGACATACAAATGGCCAACAGGTACATGAAAAAATGCTCAACATCATTAATCATCAGGGAAATGCAAATTAAAACTATGTTGCAATATCACCTTACCCCAGTTAGACTGGCTATAATCAAAAAGATGGAGAATAGTGAATGCTGGCAAGAATGTGGACAGTGGAGAGAAGGGAACACTCCTACACTGTTGGTGGGACTGTAAATTAGTACAACCACTATGGAAAACAATATGGAGTTTTCTCAAACAACTACAGATAGATCTACCATATGATCCAGCAATTCCACTTCTGGGTTTATATTCAAAGGAATGGAGATCATCATGTCAAAAGGATACCTACACTCCCATATTCATAGCAGCTCTTATTTACAATAGCCAAGATATGGAACCAACCTAAATGTCCATCAATGGGTGGCTGGATGAGGAAACTGTGTGTGTGTGTATATATATATATATATATATATATATATATATATATATATATATATATATATACATACATACCATGGAATACTACTCTGCCATAAAAAAGAATGGAATTCTGCCATTGGCAACATGAATGAGCTTGGAGAAACTTATGTTGAGTGAAATAAGCCAAGAACAGAGGGAAAAATACTGCATGTATTCACTAATAAGTGGGGGCTAAAAGAGAAAGAAGGAAGGAAAGAAATACCACAGTGGTGCATTGGACTTGTAGAGGTAGAGAGCATACCTAGGGTTGCAGAGAACAGTGGTGGAAGGGGGGAGTGGGAGGTAGGTCAGGGATTAATTGCGTGGGGGACATGGGGAATAATTGCAATTTGTGGTAATGGGCATGTTGCTAGGATTGATCTGGCAATCACATCTTGAGCATAAGTGGTGATGGTCAGCTTTGTACCTCATAAATATTCATAACCAATAAAAAAATAAATTTTAAAAATACTATAATTAAATAAATAAGAAAGAATACAGCAATTATTTAAGGGGAAAGATGCAAAGTTACCAAGGTAACAGTAAATCTATTTATGATGGGCAAAAGCAGCCATTTCCTCACATGGTTACCATATCAGCAAGCATTGCCACCTATCTGCAGATGGCAGAATCAGTAAATTTTCTCCCAATATGAACTT
>NW_007726776.1:212154-215013 GCF_000696425.1 Galeopterus variegatus
CATGGAATACTACTCTGCCATAAAAAAGAATGGAATTCTGCCATTGGCAACATGAATGAGCTTGGAGAAACTTATGTTGAGTGAAATAAGCCAAGAACAGAGGGAAAAATACTGCATGTATTCACTAATAAGTGGGGGCTAAAAGAGAAAGAAGGAAGGAAAGAAATACCACAGTGGTGCATTGGACTTGTAGAGGTAGAGAGCATACCTAGGGTTGCAGAGAACAGTGGTGGAAGGGGGGAGTGGGAGGTAGGTCAGGGATTAATTGCGTGGGGGACATGGGGAATAATTGCAATTTGTGGTAATGGGCATGTTGCTAGGATTGATCTGGCAATCACATCTTGAGCATAAGTGGTGATGGTCAGCTTTGTACCTCATAAATATTCATAACCAATAAAAAAATAAATTTTAAAAATACTATAATTAAATAAATAAGAAAGAATACAGCAATTATTTAAGGGGAAAGATGCAAAGTTACCAAGGTAACAGTAAATCTATTTATGATGGGCAAAAGCAGCCATTTCCTCACATGGTTACCATATCAGCAAGCATTGCCACCTATCTGCAGATGGCAGAATCAGTAAATTTTCTCCCAATATGAACTTTCCAGAAAGGACTCTAACAAGGCTTTATTATTTAGGGGCTCATGTTAGACAACATGTTCTTGCTTTTTGTTTTATTTTGTTTTTCCTGTGATTCATGGTGTACTATTTGAATTGTTCTCAGAGTTAAAGTCATCTACAGACTGCACATGTGGCTGTGGTAAAGTGTGGACCTTGAGGAAAATGCAAAATGCTTGAGAAGGACAGTGTGGGAAATATGAGAGGGAGTCAGTCATGGATTATATTCCAAATATGCAAAAAATATCAGAGAGGGTGAAACAGGAAAGTCATCCAATCTATCCTTATTAGTATGTATTTGGAAAAAATTGCAGCCTAGAGAAACAACTTAATAAAAAGCAACATTTGAAACATACGGCTATCAATCCATAGTCCAGCATTCTTTATGCCATACAATATTGCCATGTAAAGTCAAAGTCCTTTGGAGCCCAACTCTGTCTTTGTGAGTTATATAATGCATGCATAGGAATGGAATCTTAGCATGAGCAGTAAAGTAAGCAGTTCTCATACTTTCAAATGGATTTTAGGTACATTTGATTATCTTTTTTTCTGGTCTTGGCCAGACTTTCTGCTGGCAGGGGGTGGGCGAGGCACATGGTATTTCTTTTTAAATTCCTAAAACAAATTAGAAGTGCTGTAGGGATAAATTTAGAATAAAACGTTACCCAATACTATAGGATTTTATATTAAACTGGTATTTTAAAAAAATATTTCCAATAGCTTCCTAATTTCTTTTTTTTTTTTTTTTTTACTTTTTGTCTTTTTTACTGACCAGTAACGGGATCGCAACCCTCGGTGTTGCGCCCGCACTGNGCCCCCGGGCCGGCCCTTTTTTTTTTTTTTTTTTTTAGCTTCCTAATTTCTAAATGTAATGAGGAGCTCATTTAGAGTAAGATAAATTAATCATAAGAACTAATAAAATATATGTATTTATTTGATCACAAAATGTTATTAAAGTATATAAAAAATGTAAATCTCTTGCTAATATCAAATCATATTATTAAGCTGCTTTGAAAATAAAAAGAAGTTTAAGTGTAGCTTGAAGACAAGAGTAAAAGGACAAAGGAACACTTCATTAGTCTTCTACCACATTTTAATCATACTAAAGAATAGTGAAATCTGTAAATAGGTGTGAAATAGCCAAATGAAACTAAAAAATTTATAAAAATGAGGAAGCCATGGAAAATGTCTTTCAATAAACCATGGAACTAGTTTTAAAATAATCAGTTTCTGTTTTTAATTATCTTCTAATTTACAAAACAGCAATCTGAATATATTCTAAGAAAACTCCTAATTAGATAAGGCCCATTTTCCTAAACTGATCCATTTTAGATTTAAATGTAAAGAGTTGTCAAAAATAAGATGAAGGCAGCCGTTTCCAATTACACTTATTTTGACAACTGAAAATGAGTAAACAAACCAAAAACAGTTCTAATATTTTGATCATTGTAACATCTTAATACTAAACAAAATAATTAGGCTTTACATTAGTATACAAGTTAAGAATCACATTTTAATGTTCAAACAAAAAGGAACAATTTTCTTAAGCTCACAGAAATTTATTTTTATACACATACGGTAGACAAAAAATATTTTCATAAACACAAAACTTCCAAAGAAGTCATGCTTAGTCTGTAAGTCAGTTATTCAAATCCACTCAAGACAAGCTTCACAAAAGGTTTCCACCATATTTGACATTTGAAGGATGCATCAAAATAAGATGTCAATACAATAATAATGTAAATGTGACTCAGATCTCCTAAATATTTTCCATCTGACAAAGGTAGATTCCTACCCTCATTCTCAAGGGGGAAAAACTCCTTTTATAGGAACTTCAACTTTCTGACTTTCTATTTGTAAGGGATGTTTTTTCATATATCAAAGCAAAGGTATAAATAATACAAATGAGGCAAAAAGAGGGGAAACATGAGCAAGAGAATTAGTTGTCAAGCATATAAAAGACCTGGAATAATACAGCAAAAACAATATAGGAACCTGGGTTTTTTTCATCCAGACTGCTATGTTATACTGGGGACACCACTTAAACTTTGCATTTTTTGGTTAGAACATATTTCAAATAAACACCCATCCTTCCTTCATTACAAATATGAAATTGTGTCTTCCAGTCAGGATGGCAGAATAGACAGTCCCCAGCATCACTCTCTCCCACAAATCAACCAATTTTTTTTTTCCTTTTTGTCTTTTTTCGTGTCCGGCAACGGACCGCAACCCTCAGTGT
>NW_007726776.1:215707-226469 GCF_000696425.1 Galeopterus variegatus
ATTAAAAAGCAACAACAGCCAAGCTGGTGCCGCTAGAGCTCAGGAGAAGAGGAAGAGAGACCTACAGAGTTCATGAAGGCAGGAGAAGCCACAATGAGAGAAAGAAAGGATCGCTCCCACCATTTCGAGCCTGGGCCACTCCAAGGCTGGAGCTGGTGAGCACATAGAGCGAGAGATGGCAAAAGCCACAGCTGTGCCCTTCAAATGAAGTTCCTTGGAGGTGGCAGGGGAGAAGACGGCTTTGGTGGCCCCCAGGCTAGTAAGACTACTAACAGTGTGGACCCACATAGGAGCAAGGAGCCACAGACAACAGAAAAAAGGAACCACTCAGAGGCCAGTCAGTCATCTCAAGTGACCTGCACACAGCCCACCCCATGGAAAGTGTTTGGAGTGTGGGCAGTGAGGGAGACAGGCCCACAGGGGCACAGTATGGACAGCTGATCTCCCCTCAATCAGCTCAGGACCACTCAGTGGAGATTGGTCAGGAATAGAGAACTGCACAGGGTGCAGTTTGCTGAAAAGATTCTCAGGCCCAGACCAGAGTTTCCACACAACCCAGAGTGCACCAGAACTCACAAGACCCGGAGGTCCATACAAAATCAACCATTAAAACCTGAACTGCACAAAAAGCCTTTCCCAAGGAAGCAGCAGCAATGAAGCAATTTAGCTTAGCTCAACTACAGGGCTCAACTGCTGATCACCACAGGAAGTAAGCAAAGGACAACAAATTAGTTCCAGTGCAGAGTTGAAGTGGGAGGAACAGCGAATAATCCAACACAGAACTGAAAGAAAAAACAAAATACCCACAGATCAGAGACAAAGTTTGACATAACTAGTAAAGGTCTAACACTACCAAAGAACACTTATAAACTGCAGAAGGACCAGAAGCCCCCTGGGCTCCCAAGCCAGGGAGGGGGTAGGACCAAGGGACTCAGCCACACCCCCCAACATCTGCAACCAGCCCAGCAATGACAACTTAGCCACCACAGGAAGTGACCCAGGCTTCTGTGCCAGGATGGTGGGGGGCCAACAGCCTCAACCATGCCCCCCTAACATCCACCACCAGCCTAGCAATGACCACTGAGCTGCCACAGGAAACGCCTCAGCCTACTCAGCTGGGACAGTGGGGTGCTGAAGGATTTATCCACATCCCCCTGACATCTGCATCCAGCCCAATGACAACTCAGCTGCCACTGGAAGCCCCCTGGTCTCCCCTGCCAGAATGAGGAGGGGGCCATGAGCCTCAATTATACTCACCTTCCTTACCCCTCTTCCCACCATATTTCCTTTGCCCCTTCCCTTCTCCTTCTCCCCTGCAACTGCTCTGCAACAACATCTTAGAATAAGGCATGGAGCCAGGGGAAGCCAAACAGCCCAAACCAGGTAAAGAGCACACCAAAAACACCATTTTCACGTGGGTAGCCCACCATAGCCACTGCAATTGCCATGGCTGCCACAAAAGCAGCTATTCTCTCTAGCAGCAGTCACAGCCACCATGCAGATGGCATGCCAGACTCTCAACTGCATTGACACAAGGCGAGGCACCAGCAGAGACGAAAGAAAGAAAGAAAGAAAGAGAGAAAGAGAGAAAGAGAGAGAAAGAGAAAGAAAGAAAGAAAGAAGAAAGAAAGAAAGAAAGAAAGAAAGAAAGAAAGAAAGAAAGAAAGAAAGAAAGAAAGAAAAAGAAAGAGAGAGAGAAAGAAAGAGTCCTCCAGCTCCAAAAATTCTTCTATTACTCTCCAGAGTAATAGAAGTAGTATCTGACTTATGATTACAGGGGAGGACTTGATCACACCTGTCTCAGTACTGGACAGATCATCTAAGCAACAGACCAACAGAGGAACAGTTAATCTATCAGATGGAGAGAACAAATCTATGGTTATTAGAGCGGGGAGGGAGAGGAGGCCAAGGGAAGGAGAGAGGATAGGAGGAGGGGGAAGGGAAGAGATTGGATAAGGTGCATAAAGAATAAGTATGATTTGTAAAAATGAATATGTTAATAAAAAATGTGAATTTTTCTTTTAAGCTTTCATTAAGACCTTCCCATGGATATAATAGGGATTTTTCTCAATAGAAAAGAAGTGAAGATTCAAAGGCAGCCTTGACCCTATGCACAACATCCTAAAGGACACTAGGAGTAAAGCCTGCTCCCAGACAGGCAGGTCCAATTAGCCTGACATCACCTAAAATTTCCACTAATTTGTTATATTAGCAGAGTTTCTTTGGAGATAAGGAATTAGTTCTAAAAGATTCCTATTATTAAAGTACAAAATGTTATATTCATGTTAATTATTTTTCCAACAAGCTAGTTAGCCATATCTGGCTGGGAGCAGATGTATAAGGAAAGGGGACACTAAACTATTTCAGGTCAGCTGATAACCATCTTTACCACGGATAATAAGGGTGAGGAAAAGATCCAGAGCATGAGGTATTGCTTAAGGCAAATCTGTGGGGGCTCTGAGGGTGGGGTCCTTAAACAAAGCCATGTGGGAACAGTCATATTGTATCAGACACTTGTAGATAATAGGAGAATAACAGCATGCCGTTTTCCCACTTCACCATTTCGGCGCCTAAATACTTTCTATTACCAGAGGAAGATTCATTCACAGTATAACATTGTTGGTATACCAGAAGAAAGCAACACACTACAGTACTATAGGATTTATGCCTTTCCATATTTGGAAAAGGAGGTTGTTTCTTCATATAAATCTGTGCCCTACTTTCTGCCTGCTTTCTATGAATTCTGATTATGCCTAATTCCTTATCTGCCTAGTCCTACAGCAGGTCAAGCATAAAACACAGGACCAGTCAGGACCATTCCACCTTAACATTCAACAATCAGGCCATGGGCAGGAGGGAGCCAGGAGTAACCATTCTTGTGTGTTTCTAAAACGAAAAGCCATGACTGCCCTTATTAGAAGTCATCTCATGGACTAACATTAGGATCAAAAACAGATGGTTAGCCTGCTTAAAGATTACCCTGTTTTTCCTAAGAAAAAATACACCCTCGTTAGCTTAAAAACTATAATCTAATTTTTATCATGGAAAAAAAATAGGCTTCTTAAAGTAAATATTTCATACACACATACACACAAAACCATAATTTACTTGAGTGGAAGGGAGGGGAGGGGTAGAAAAGGAAAAGAGAAATAAACTGAAGTTTGTGTGGAGCATAAGTAATTTGAACTCTGGACATGGACATGGATCTTTACTCTTAGTAATTGCTCTGCTATTCTGGGGGAGAGGAGAGATGAAGCTAGGGTTGAAAACAGTTCAGGATTGACCAGAGATTAAAGCACTAATTCCAGTGCGGGTGGGGGATAAGATTCAGAAATACTGGAAAGCTTTGTTTTCCTCACCCTGTGTCTTGGAACCGCCAGATCAGAAGTTGGCAACTCTAGATTAAACATCATAACAGCTGGGATGAGGAAACTCTTCACAGAAGGGCCACCCCAAAAGTCAGGAATGAAAAAATGCTAGAGGAATAAACACAAAGAAATCCCTGAGGAAAACATATCTGGCCACTGGGTGGGTATCAGCTTTGTGTCATACTCGGTATGCAATGGAATTTTCTTCCTTTAAAATAGGGACTTTTTTTTCCTTTCAGAAAGTGGTCTGATTTTTAGGTATTCACCCATCTTTCACAGAAACTTTAAGTAAATATTGCTCATAAAGCTTTATTTTGAGAAGTAAAATGAGCCTAATCCCCTGATCTAGGGTTTCAAACATTCCCTATAAGAGTCACTGGATAGAGAGAAAGAAAGAAAATGTTAAGTAATTTCTTCTCTTGGTGAAGCAGGTTGTTTTTCTGCAACATCACTTACACTGAAGGGCATATAAGATATTAAGTCTGGGATGTCTCTTGATGGAAGCACAAGAGCTACCCTACCTTCACTCTGTGTCACTTTTCTATGCCTCAATCTACTTAAAACCTTTCCTCTTGATGCCCAAGCTTCCAAAGCTCCATCACTTTCCCCCCAAAATTATAGCTTTATTTTACCACAGAAAAGCTGTTTCTACACAGGAGAAGCTGTGCATTAAATTTGGCCCTAAATGTTTATACCTTTGTCTTCACATTATGTATTGACCCTCTTCCCACTTTCTCGTGACCTCTGATGTTCTTCATGTGATATGAAAACTGAGGCCATTTAAAAACTACAGCAAGGTGAGAACCTAACCCATGAGCAGATAGATAGTCAGAAGACCCCGGAAAATAGTCCCGGATCAAACAAGGATCAAAATCAAGGAAAGAAAGAGAGTCCAAGTAGACAACAAAAAATCCTTAACTGAGCTTTTTAACCTTAAAGCAAAATCTGGGAAAACAAAGCTTTTGTATGCAATTTGTGCTGTTCCCCCATTGAACCACAAATTCTCTAAGTAAATGCAAGAGCAAATACTGGAATGTATGGACTTTAAGTTCCATACTAAGGAAGAAATAGAGTTCAAGTACAATACATGACATTTGTGTTAGACTTTTTAAACTGACTTTAAGAGAACAAGTCACTGCAATATGGCACCAAAAGATCTCCTCTGGAAACTCAAGAGTCTGAGCTAGGCATTGTACAGGGCTTCCTGGAAAAACTATGTGAGAGCTCCTTTCAGCCAAGGAAAGTCTGTACAGAGTAATATATCTGTACATTGGCTTAGCAGTCAGGCATACTCTGGATATTAATTCTGCTTCTACCAGTCACCATATCGGTGATCTTAGGCAAGTTACTTAGCACCTCTAAACCCCAGTTTCTCAGCTATAAAAAAGGAGATAATATGAACCTCCTCAACATGTTGTTATGAGAATGAAATGAAATAAATGAAATGAAAGTTCTGGCACATGAAAAGCAAATAATAATAGTAGTAGCATCTAATAATAGTTAAATTATATCTAGTGATTTCTAAGTGCATGACACTGTAAATGTGTATTCTTAATTTAATCTTCAGAGTAATCCTATGAATTACATGCTACTAGTAGCCACATTTCACAGATGAGGAAATTGAGGTTAAGTAATTTGTCTGTGGTCCATCAGTCAGGAAGTAAGCATCTGATTTACGATAATAGGGGAGGACTTGATCACACCTGTCTCAACATTGGACAGATCATCTAGGTAACAAATCAACAGAGGAACAGTTAATCCATCAGATGGAGAGAAAAAAATCTATGGTTATTAGAGGAGGAGGGGCAGCGGGAGGGGAGAAACTGGATAAGGGGCTTAAAGAATAAGTATGATCTGTAATAATGAATATGCTAATAAAAAAATGCAACTGCTCTTACTATGCAACTCATTGCTACTCTACTACAGCTAATATTACTGCTATTACCACTTACCCCTCATCAGCATACCCCCAATACCTAGCACAAGTCTAGCATAATAGGCATTCAATAAATACTTCTTGAATTGAATTTAATCTCTCAGCATACTTAGCACTCATACAGGGAAGATGTGAACAATACAATTAACCAAATAAATTGTATTCATATTCACAATACCAAAAAGCATGATTGTCATTTTCCATTGGATTTGTTTTCATTAATTTTAGTGAACTGAATGGGAGTTGGGTAGATCGAGTACATTCTAATACTCATGAGTGTCACAAGAAAACTACAGACCAATATTACTTATGAGTATAAATACAAAATCCTCAACAAAATATTAGCTAACCAAATCCAGCAACCTATAAAAAGAATTATACACGTGACCAAGTGAGATTTATCCCAGGAATGCAAGGTTGTTTAACAGCTGAAAATCATGTGAAAATCATGAGTAGTCTTGAAGATATGATATGTAGCATTTTGCCATTTTACTAAGAAGCAAATTTAAACCACATACAATGCAACACTGGTGTAGTGATTGAATTATGTCCCCCCAAAACTCACTGAAGCTTGAATTGTGTCCCGCAAGTTTTATGTATTAGAAATTCAGCACTCACTGTGACTGTTAAGAGGGTGGGAAATCCTATTATGGTAATTGAAAGGTAGAACCTTGAAGAGGTGATTGGATTGTAGGACCATGCCATAGTGAATGGATTAAAAATGGTGGTCAGGGGCGTGTTTCTGAGGGCTTTAAAAGAAGAGGAGAGTTTTGCCTTGCTCTCTCTCTGCTCTCTCTGCTTTCCCCATCTTGCAATGTGAGACCCCTGGGTCACTGTCACCACACCAGATGGACTTTGGACTTCCCAGCCTCAGAAACTGTAAGCAATAAATTTCATTTTCTTTATAAATCACCCAGTTCCAAGTATTTTGTTGTTATAAGCAACAAAAATGGACTAATACAACTTGTGTGTGAGGGCCAGTCATAAAGATGTGCCTGGTGCATGCACTGAGAGACAGTCTACTGAGAAGGCAGATTTGCCCTTTTCTGTAAATCAATATCTTTGCAATAACTCCTATAAAGTTGTGGAGGGAAAGGCTTCTTTGTGGAAAAGTGGGCCCAAAAAGTCAGCAAACATGGTTTGGGAAATCAAAAAAGGACTTGAAACAAATCCCTAGTAGATACCAAGGGTGTACCAGATAGAAGGTGATAACTGTGAAAACAAAAAAATTAGATCAAGTCAAAGTTACCCAGTTGGAAGACCAAATAAATTATCAAAAAATCAGCAAGAAATTTTGGTGCAAGCTTTCAAAATCCAGTTCATCGTTATCTTACCATTTTTCTAAGTTGTGATATGTTCATGATTTCCTGTTTACTTATCTTCAGAAACTTTAAAACTGCTACAACATTTTTGTATTTTCCAAAATAGTACAAGCAATGAGATGTCAAACCTACCATAATACAGGATTTAAAATGTTCATGCAGAAAATATGAAATTGCTTTGCATTGTAACATTAACTTAACCACATTTCAGACTAAATATTATGTTCTTTTAACATTATAAGAATAAACTAATGGCTTAGAAACAACATGTGTGATCTGACTAAATTAGTGTTACCATGGAAACATGATATTTTCAATTTCCTGACCCTTAAGGTTGATTTCAACACTGCAGTATGCTGTGTTTCCATTTTGCTGCTATAGTTTAGTACAATAGAAATGCATGCTGCAAATTAAAGTTATTAAGACTCTAAACTAAAACCAGGAAATAAAACTAGGAAAAACTATATTCTTCTCTTAAAAAGTTCAGTCATATGTCATCTACGGTTCATTCCATAACCCAAGTCCTCATCTGGCTTGTCTTTATTTTCTCCAACAGTTTGCTGGCAGACTCGCAACCTCAAAATAAATAGAATTTTTCCACTATCTAATTCTGAATTTGGCAAGGAAACTCGGTGATGAATCTATTCCTACCTCAAAAAATGTTTTCTTTTATACATTTCACTCACCAATACTAAAGTCTGTACACTAGAGAAATAACTTTATTGTGGGGGGTATTTCCATCACATGTCTCAGGAATAAGTCAAGTGAAAATTAAATTTTTTAATATCTGAAATTTTAAACAGGAATAATCCATTTTTCCCACCATTTTCTACCTTGGATTCCTTCCAGGACATCTGAGGAGGAATCCCATAAGCTTTATCACTATGGAGGATATTCCTTCGTATCATAAATCAGTAAAAGCCCCTCACAACAGCAGGTAGTGCTACAGGCTCACAGCTTTGCTTACTCCACAACCTATTCTTTTTTAAATACAAATGTTTCACAGTCCACATAAACTGTTTTCTTTTTTTTTTTTAACCTCACCCCAGCCTAAGGTTACACACAAGCTTTTAACCAGCTAACTTGTGTAGGACTTACAGTAGTAAAATAATTGAAACATAATAACTTCCTTCACTGTGCACAGGTAAGTGAAGGGTTATTGTTATACAAAATGCTCTCCTTAGTAATTTTTGTCTTATTTTTTCCACTTAAACTTAGTCCTAGTCATGCTTTACCTACCAAGTCTACCTTCTATTAAAATCCTTTTCAAAATAGTCTTAAAAGCTTATTCATTCTAGTTTGGAATTAATTCCAGGGAAGTGACACAATATGAACCACCCTGTTTTTTCCATGTAGGTGCCTAGAAACAACTTATAATTTCTATTTGGACAGAGACAAACCTGGGTTATACATGGACTTTTACTGTGGAATCTGTTAGCATTTTTTATTTCAAGCATCACTTTCAGTTTACGTGAGGAAACTTGTCCCCAGGGCATTATTTTAAGGGAATTTATGGATTTATACTGCACAGCGCCACCAAATTAAGTTTGCTAAAGCAATATTGATCATGTCACTACCCTACTCAAAAATGCTCAGTAATTCTCTTCGTTTCTCCATTGCCTATGGGCTAAAGTTCCAAAAGGTCCTCCATAATCTGGCAACTATTAATGTCTGGAACCTCACTTTCTCCTTTCTCTACCCAATCTTTCTCTTCCAACCAGGCCAGGAAGAACTTAAAATTCCTATTCAGTAGGATATGATATGTGCTGTAGACAAGGAAAAGCTGTGTATCGTATTCCAGCCTCTTTTTCTCCAGTGGAAGTTTTATAGAAGTTATCCTGTTCTTTCTCTACAATTCCATATCGGTCGTGTTGGAAGTGGACTCCTTAAATCATTAGATGGTGAAGAGTTGTATCCAGAACTGGTGGAGAGGAAGGGATGACACCCATAGATCTTGTCGTTGGAGCTTGAATTAGATTTTGGATTGTCTCCCTTTGGAGAGGGGCTGTAGATTTAGGTAGCAGTGTTTGGGTGGGGATGAGGATATGTATGGATGTTGAGTAGCCTTAGATATATGTGTGGTGCTGCTCCAACATATTTTCCACATCTTTCTGTGGATCAAACATGCCGTTTGAGTGGCAGCAACCCATATCTCTAGCTCTAAGTGTATTCTAATTTTCTAAGCCATTTTTTGTCATCCTGTCCCCTTTGAAACAGACACTGGCTCAGTAACCTAGACCTAAGCCATTCAGTAATGTTATTCTCCCAGCCACTGTGGTTTAAGGGTGGTGCAATCAAAGAAAACCTGAGAACTTTTGCTCAATGGCTAAAAGAAGCAACTCTCTTCTGCATATGAAGGAATCATATGGCCAAAAGTGGGAGCCAGCCTCCAGGATGGCACCCAATGATTCCACCCAATGTGAATAATCCCCTCTCACAATGTACCAGAGATGGCAGTTGGCAGCGTTGTTCTGTAGGATCAATAGAATTAGGCAGAAGTGATGGTATGCTGAGATTATGTTATAACATATTATCTCTCTCTTTCTCACCTCTTTCCCTCTCCTCTAACCCCCATCATTACTCGCTCTCAGAGAAGCCAGCTGCCATGTCATGAGAAACCATATAGAGAGGCCAATGTGACAAATAACTGAAGCTTACACCACAGCCACAAGTTAGCTTGGAAAAGGATCTTCCAGCCCAAATAAAGACACAGATGATCACAGCCTGACTAACATCTTGATTGTAACCATACAAAAAACCCTGAAACAGAGCCACTCGCCAAACCACGCCTAGATTCCTAAAACACAGAAACTGTGAGATAATAAATGTATATTGCTTAATCTGCTAAGTTTGAGGGTAATTTGTTGTGCAGCAATAGATAACTAATGCACCTGGGAAACCATCTCGCAACCAGGAAGACCAGCAGGCTGAAGATAAAGAGAGGGCTACAAAGGATCGCAGAGACACGGAGCTACGAACCTCCTTAACCCACTCCTGCCCACACTACCTCTAGTTCTCTTCAGTTATATGAGCCGATAAATGCCCTTCATTTTCAAGCCGATTTGAGTTAGACTTTCCAGTATTTGCAAAAAAAAGTATGGAGGTGCAGAATTTGTTTGGGAGGACCCAGTGTCCCCAAATGGGACTTTCAAGCTACCCTGATTTCTGCCCATTTGCTCATGTAGCAGCCCTGTAGTCTCTGCCCACTTATTCTTACCCTGCCTTCATGGCACCATTCAAGCCTCACCTTTTCTGATCTGTCAACCAGTACAAGAGGGTCTCTAGGTCATCTAAATTCATACAGTTCTTTTGCTGTCACTTCCATTCATTTGGCACTCGTCTTACGCTGCCCTATCTTTAATGAGTATATGTTTATACAGATTGTAACCTCCTTGAAAATAGGGACCATTTTTATATTAAGGGTCTTCAAAAAGATCACGGAAGGATTCATATTATCTTTTAATTCAATTTTTCCACAAACTTTTTTTTTTTTTGTCCTTTTTGAGACCGGCCGCACTGCACTCAGCCAGTGAGTGCTGTGCGGCGGGAGCGCTGCTGCGCTCCCAGCACCGCACTCTCTCGAGTGCGCCACGGGCTCAGCCCTCCACAAACTTTTTGATGCACTCTCATATACCCTTTAATTTTTAATGGTATTTATCATAGGAGGCACTTTAAATATCGACTGTTTGATTGAGTTTATCAGTCATGACTTTTTAAGCATAAGTGAGCTACCTGGCTTGGAATCACAGATCATCATCCTGGCGGGTCAGATGCCAAGATATCTGCTGTGGCAAAAGGAAAAGTCAGAAGAAAAGAGGGGTGTAACTTTTTTGTTGGCCCATGTTTCTCAATTTCATCACTTGGATATGCAATAATGGGCAATTTTAAAGATGCGACTTGGTTCCTGACAATATCATCTCATAAAATTTTCTGCATATTTGAAAAAGATGCAAAGTTCTCCAGGTAAACTGTGGTTATTATATTTATGTTTCAGTCATATGTAATATCCACTCTATTTTTTTTTAATTTTATTTTGTCGATATACAATGAGGTTGATTATTGTGGCCCACTACCGAAACCCCCCTCCCTCTTCCCTCTCCCCCCTCCCACCCAACAGTGTCCTTTCTGTTTGCTTG
>NW_007726776.1:228719-280455 GCF_000696425.1 Galeopterus variegatus
TTATTGGTCTGTTCAGATTTTCTATGTCTTCATGGCTCAGTTTTGGGAGCTTGTGTGTGTCGTAATATCCATTCTAAACAGCCTTAATTCAGTAGAGTACAAGTATAAAATGTTGTCCTTTTTCCCTCCAAGTACTACCTTAGCCCTGCTCTGCTGCATCTCCCTTTCCATTCCTTTACAACATTCTAGCTTCTCCCACAGTTTGGAAATGACTACATTATTAAGAAGTCCAGTCCCATTGAAAACCTCATTTTCAGCTCCTCCCTTCCTGTACATTGCTCAGGCAGTGTGGCCAGGGCCTGAAATGGAGATGGGGCATGGCTTCTTCCTCCCTTCCCTCCTGAGTTGTGGGCTTCAGGGTGGGGGCTCATGGTAGAGGCAGAGATAGAAAGGGACAAGTATTTCATTTCAGTGCTGCAGTTGTGGTCTTCTCTTGGCTAATGCGGTTGACCAGACTCTGTGTAGTGGCTATCCCAACACAGGCTCTTCTATGGGGTATATCTGTGAGAGTTCTTTAGGGACTTGTGGAGGGCCTCTCCAGGGCATATTTCCTGATGTGGGAGCACCACTCCATCTTGCTCCTCTACTACACCCTCAATTGCTACTCCTGGCGTGACCCCCACAGCCTCCTGAGTAGGGTGCTGGCAAGTCAGCTCAAGTCCGCCTCCTGTGCCTGGTGGATTCTCAATCTTGAGAGTCCCACACAACACTGCCATGCCACAAGGTGGGCACAGGCTGCTCCGCCACCTCACTTCTCTCTGCCTCATTGTCTCACTTCGATTCTATGTTCCCTTACTCTCATGGGCACTAGGACGATTCTCAATCTTGAGAGTCCCACACAACACTGCCATGCCACAAGGTGGGCACAGGCTGCTCTGCCACCTCACTTCTCTCTGCCTCATTGTCTCACTTCGATTCTATGTTCCCTTACTCTCATGGGCACTAGGACCAGATCAACTTGCTTGATAACTAAGAAATAAAATGTTATTCTCCCTCTATTAATCCCAGTCTCTGTAAGTGGTCTGCAGAGCACCCCCTCTTTGGTTTCAAAGGGAAAGCCACTGTACTTTTCACTACGCCAAGGGCTCATGCCTCTAACTACATGTCTGTTTCCCCTTATCTAGTCAAAAGTTTAAATGGATTGGGCATGAGGAATGGTTCAGTATCAGACAATGATTAGGGGAATGAAGAGTCCATTTGTCTGCCTTATTAAATCCTGGAGGTGGTACCTGGTCTCCAGTATTTAGAATATGAGATTCTTGGTACCTTTCTGCCCTTGGCTTTGTTTTTATTTTTATTTTTTTCGGTCTGTTCTTTCTTTTTTTGTTTTTTTTAATTTTTGTTTTTGCCCTTGGCTTTGGGTCCTAATCACAAATTGCACATTCCACATTCTGAGACACACATCAGAGAAAGGGAACCTGCTATTATGGGAGGAAATGGATTCTTGCCTCTGCTCATCAGTGTCAGTGAGCACAATACTGCCATGGCAGTCTGTTAATTCTCCATGCTATAGATTGGATGCCCCACAACCTCACTGAGGCTTAATCCCTACCATAACTGTTGAGGGTGGGAAATCCTATTATGGTAATTGAAAGGTGGGGCCTTAAAGGGGTAATTAGATTATAGGACCATGATGTAGTGAATGGATTAATAATGGCGGTTATGGGCGTGGTTCTGAGGGCTTTAAAAAGAGGAGCAGTGAGACTCTCTCTGCTCTGCCATTTTCTGCCATGTGAGACCCCTGGATCACTGTCACCACCCCCAAGACCTCCACCAAAAGTGTTCCCTGGACTTTGGAGGACTTGGCATAGAGTAAGTGCTCAATTAATATAATCCATCATTATTATTATTATCTCTGTGACCTTAGACAGGTCATTTAATCTCTCTGAGTATCCCTCTCCTCATTTTTAATTGAAGGTAATAATAGAGTTATGAAGATTCTATGAAATCATGTTAGCTTGAAGCAATTGTAAATTTCTTTGTAAATGTTAGATATCATCTATGAAACAAGGACATTGGACATCCAAGTATTTTCCTCTTTTAAAATACTATGCATTTAGTCTTTGGTATTATGAAGAAAGAAAAGAAAAATGTTTCCTTTTCAACAGGGTGTGTTGGAATTATTAATAAATAAAATCAGCAAACACTGCCTCATTTTATCCATGAACTCACAATTTTCACAGAGAGTAAAAGACTGCTTTTCCCTTCTACCATACATTGAATTCTTTCAAAATGTTTTATTTCCTCAACATGTACATTTTAAGCATCTTCACATAACTTAAAACAGAAAGGAAATGACTTAAGATGCAGTGGAAAACTACTAAAGAATCAGCCAATACAATTTAGTTATAGGGGTTAGTTATTCCAATTCTTGGCATCTAAGATATTGGTGAAAATTTTTTCTTTCTTCCATCCTGCCTTTATATAGGAACACTAATCATATCACAAAGATATCAGTCCCATTTTGAAATTCCCACTCTTACCATATTCCTTTCCTATTGAATAAGGTATAAAATATACCGGCCCCTAATTATTAAGTTTTGAAACAGGAGATTGTCTGGAGAACAGAATCAACTTCAAATTTGAAAGTTGAGCCTTCCTGCGGATTAAATTTACAAATGGCTCTATTTATCAATCAAGCAAAATATCTTTGGAAACTTCTTCCCTACATATTTATATGGCCCCTTGAAATTTGAGAAGAGTTTCCCCATGCATTTTTTTATTTGATATGTGAGATTTCGTGAAAAAGAAGCAGACGAGATAAGTAAAATGAGGCTCCGTGACGGTCGGTGACTTGCTCAAGATCAGAGGAACTGGCAGAGCAAAAAAGGAGAACGTGGGCCTTTTGATTCCCAGTCCAGGAATCGCCCCAACATAACAGGCTGCTTCAAACCATGGAGTTACCTGACATCCTGGGAGAACATCTCCTGTATCACCCTGCCGTCCACTAGTTAAAATCATGCCAGTTAAAATCAGCCATTTAAAATCGTGTCCATCAGATCCCCACACCAGCCAGCCACCAAATAAAATAAAGTAAAATCATGTCCAGTATGGAAAAATGATTAGAACATTTTTCATTTACTTATTCGCACATTCAAAATTATTCACTGAGAGCACACTATGTGCCTGGCGTTGTGCTGGCACTCAGCCTGCGGCTGTGAGTAAACCAGACATGATGCCTACTCTCCTGGAGCTTACAGTTCAGTCATGAGGCCAGATACTACTCACAAAATCACACAAAGAAACACCTAATTACCAACCCGGAGGAATGTCTAGCAGGGAGACCTCACCTTATCTGAAGCATCAGGGATGGCTAGGACAGGAGGAAGGGGTAGGGAAAGAAGGAGCATCCCAAGCCAGAGAAATACATGCGAGGCCAAGAGAATCCCATCTAGAGAAGCCCTGAGACAGGTAAGGAAATTGAACATACTTTACGACAGCAATTTTATTTAAGTATAGTGGGGAAAGTCTAGCAGGGAATACACCAAAACGTTAATGATGTTTTGTCTGGAGAGAGACTGGTAATGTTCGTTTTCTCATTTATTTATTATTGAATGTTCCAAATTTTCTACCATGAAAAATATAAGCTTTCTGATCTGGGGGGAAAGAGTCAGAACAAAAAATCTGGCCCAAAAGGCCCTTGTGTAAGAAAAGGAAGGAAAATGGAGCCCTTTCCCCATTACTGCAGAAATTCAGGAGCTGGATGTAAACAATACAGGAGAATAATTCACTTTGACAATCTAAAAAGTCCCTGAATATTCCAAATGTATAAAGCTGTGAAAGAAAAGAAACGAATGTGTGTTGAACCCTATTATGTGACAAGCACTATCCTACACTCTTTATAGCACTTCCTGGAACACTAATATACAGATACTGATGCCTTATTTACATGATTGACCCTTTGACTGTATTTCTCTCTCTCACACTGACCCTATGAGATGGATATTATAATCCCCATTTCACAAATGATAAAGAAAGTGAAATTTAAAGAGAGGTTAAATAATTTGCTCAAAGTCAGACACCTATCAGGTGGGAGAACTGGGATTAAAGGAAAAGGTCTGACTCCAGAGGAGCTCACAGGTAAATGTGATGGGGATTGTTTATATTAAGATTTGGAAAAAGGTATAGTTAAGATTGCTTTGCTTCTGGCCAAAGGGGATAGGATTGTGCCAGTAGGATGGTATGAGGTCTGTGCCAAGCACAATATTTTTAAACACTTATATAGTACCAGGGACTGTACTAAGTGTGTTAGAAATCTTGTCTGATTTACTCTTCATAACAACTTTATGGGATGGGTATTATTATTATCCCAGTCTGCAGAGAAGGAAAGTGAGTTACAGAGTGGTAAAGTAACTTGCTCGCTATTACACAGAGCTGTTACCTGAAGTAGGCAAGGTGGCACCAGAATCTGTACACCTAATCACCAAGCTATACTTCATCTCCTAAATTCTTAACTGACTGTCTTGGTCCCCTCTACATGTGAATAATCTATTACCAAAACTTCCTTCTATGGGCTGGTGCCCCTGCTTAGACTGGTGAAAGCAAGTTTCCTTTAGATCTTGAAGCAGGTTGAAAACCCCTTGACCCTAACTACTATTTGCCTATGTGTCTGAGACCTGGCCTGGAGAGAAGTCTGCTCCTGATTCTTAGAGGAGGAACTAACCAATAAAACCTAGGGTCTGATTGCCCAAAAACAGTTGGCCTTGTGAAAACCAAATGTCTAGCCAAGTGGTTTTCAAACTGTAGCATACATCAGAATCAGAGAAATTATTAAATGCAAATTCATGGTTCCCAACCCCAGACATTCCGATTCAGTCGGTCCAAGAATTGCATTGCAACAAGTTCCTAGGTGCTGGTCGATGCTGACATTACTGGTGGGGGGACCACACTTGGAGAAACATTAGCATAGTCTAATAGAAGGCAGGAGTGTCCTGGCAAGCAGGACTCACAACAGTGTCAGCACTTTGCATCAAAGCCCTGAAACTGAAATTTCCCTTCATACTGGTCCCCCTGCACCCCACTCCGAACCCCTAATAACCTGGTTACAGAGTAGGTGAATGATGGAGAATAAACTGTGGCTCTTAAACCTGTAGTGAACCAGGACTGGGAATGTTTGCTGAAAAACAAAAATAATCGATTTTGGGGTGATGGAAGTTTGAATGTTTTCATTTTTCCTTTTTGGAGGGAGTTCTGATTGCTATGTCATTTGGATAATCACATTTAATATGAAAGGAAAAACAAGACATAACCCACCTTTAAATGCTAGAATTACATTAATTCCAAAATCTCTAATTATGTTCATCTACAAACATAAAAAATAAAAATTTCGTTTTATAGTTTGAATTACGGAGGTCCCAAAACCTGAAAGAGGTGGATTAAGTAACACCCGAGTGCCCTCTAGTGGGAACTGAGTTCTTCATCGTCCAAAGGCTGCAGAAGTGTGCCCCATGCTAAACAATAAATGAGATTTTCATTGTTTTGTTTTTTTAACCCTTTGAAGTTGGTGAATGTTTTGTGCATTGAGGAAAAACGTAAAGAAGAAGAGTTACTAAATGTTTTTTTAACCCTTTGAAGTTGGTGAATGTTTTGTGCATTGAGGAAAAACGTAAAGAAGAGTTACTAAGGGAGAGAGATTTTGGAGAGTGCTGTTATAAAAATACAAGGAATCTAAGTTTTAGATCATCTAAGTATCTGTTACCCCTCAATTTCCACCCACTAATTTTAGCATCCATTAACAATACTTGCCTGAATCGATTATTATGGTGATGACAGAAAATAGTTTTATTCACATTATAAAATCCAAAGCATTCTAACACTATGTTAATATCCAAATGCAGAATTCTAGTAAACTCTTGAGATTTTCTCAAATTATTAATATTCTGCTGGTCTCACTTAAAAACACTTAAGCCATTTGTTGAAGTCACCAGCCTTGTTTCCATTCACTTGAAACTTAAAGTTGTAAAGATAACTTTTGTATTTTGTAAAACGTCCTGAACCATTGCCTGGATCTCTCTGGATTCAAATTAGCATAGCACATACCTATATGTTCACAGCCAGACCTTAGAGACTCAGTTTAGGACATCTCTTAAAAATTAAGTCCAAGAGGTAATCTCTATTATTTGTGTGGTTGCTAGTAATCATCAGCTGGATTATTATAATAGTGATGATATAATATCATTATTATAAGGATAATAATAATATCAATATTTTCTTAGCAATCCTTCAGCCCATCAGAAGAGCTGATGAAATTTTTGAATGAATTCTATTTTTGAGGATAGTGACTTCTGTTTTGCAGTATTTTCTTTCTTTTGGAATTCTAATAATAGCGGCTAACCTTTTTCGAATGCTACAGGCTATTCACAACTACTTTATGGGATGAGTAGTCTTCCTCCATGTTACACGTCAGGAATCTCAGACTTACAGTGGTTAAAACATTTACCCAAGGTCACATGGCCAGTAAAGATCAGACAGAGATTTTTTTTTTTTTTGTCCCTTTACCTGTTCCTCTTTCCCTCTTTCCTCTTTCCCCTCCCCCCTCCCCACTACATCATATCTGTTCACTTGTCTTAACAAGTTCAAGGAATTGTTGTGATTGTTGTATCTTCTCCCTGCCTTTATTTGTTTGTATATTTATTTATTTATTTACTTACTTTTAGCTCCCACAAATAAGTGAGAACATGTGGTATTTCTCTTTCTGTGCCTCACTTGTTTCACTTAATATAATTTTCTCTAAGTCCATCCATGTTGTTGCAAATGGTAGTATTTCATTCTTTTGTATAGCAGAGTGGAATTCCATTGTGTAGATATACCACAGTTTCCTTATCCACTCATCTGATGCTAGACATTTGGGCTGGTTCCAACTCTTGGCTATTGTAAATAGTGCTGCAATAAAAATGGGAGTACAGGTATCCCTTTGGTATGATGATTTCCATTCCTTTGGGTATATTCCCAGCAGTGGAATAGCTGGGTCACATGGCAGAAGATCAGACAGAGATATAAACCCAAGAAGTCTTTACACTCTTAGCCAGTATGGCACACTACTTCCCTTAAAAAAAAAAAAAAAAAAAAGACCAGCAAGGGGATCTTAAACCTTGACTTGGTGTTGTCAGCACCATACTCTCCCAATTGAGCCACAGGCCAGCCCTCTACTTCCCTTTTTCTTTTTTTTTTTTTCCTTTTTGTCTTTTGTCGTGTCCGGCAACGGATCGCAACCCTCAGTGTCGCGCCCATACCTGACCGGACCGGCAACGGGATCGCAACCCTGGGTGTTGCGCCCGCACCTCGCTCAGACAGTGAGCGGGAACTGGTCTGTATGTGGGATCCGAACCCTCGGCGGGAGCGCCGCCACACTCCCAAGCGGCACACTGTAGCAGTGCGCCACCGGGCCGGCCCTACTTCCCTTTTTATTATTGTTTTTAATTGCTTTACTGGTCACAAAGAAAAAGATAGGTGGAGAAACAGGTAGTCTTCTGTCTGAAGGTGGCCCTGGAACTATTACCAGAAATTATCTTTATAAACTGTTTTTCTATTAGACTCCTTTATTTCTATAGAGGCAGTACCATCTTCTTAATCCCTTATAATCCAATCATCTGTACCCTTTGACAGGAACCCCACTCTCAAATGCAATGAACTGCCCAATCTTTTTAGTCACTGGTCCTTCCTCTCCATTCCTATTTCTAGCATCTGGGATGTGTCCTGATTCTTCTCTCTCTCTACATCCACTTGATCTTTATGGAATACCAGAGATTATTCTTGCCAAAGCATCACTTTGTTCCAACCATTGCCCAGTGCAAACCCCAATGTTCATTACATACATACCCCAAGTCCTTTCAGGACCTGGATCCAACTTACCAGTCACACTCCCCTCATCTGGCATTAACATACTCTTTACTCATAGACAGGGAGTCTCGGTTGTTTTTGAACAATATCCTAGGGTGCCCATGCCTTCTCTTGAATATTTCCCTCCCCTCATATCCTGATATCCAATCTTACCAATCCTTCAAGGCCTAGAGCAAACCTTCTTTATGATTCTATCTTTCCAGATTCTGCAAATTAGAAATTATTTCTCCTCCTCTGAGTTTTACTTCTATTTCCTCTGTGCCATTTATTATTTTCAACCTTGTGTTACAGGACAGCATGGTTAAGAAGTCCCTCAGACTTTGCATGACCAACACTGACATCAACCTCTTTCATACTCCAAACCTCTCAGCAACCTGGGAGTCATCCTAGAGTCTTCTTTCCTTACTCTCATGCCTTACTTTGAATCACAGACCAAATTCTGTACTCCCTGAACATCTCTAACATTCACTCCCATTCTACTCTCTTATAACACCCTAGTTTATGGGGCTGGCCCGTGGCTCACTCGGGAGAGTGTGGTGCTGATAACACCAAGGCCACGGGTTCGGATCCCATATAGGGATGGCCGGTGAGCTCAATGGGTAAGCGTGGTGTTAACACCGAGTCAAGGGTTAAGATCCCCTTACCGGTCATCTTATAAATAAATCAATAAATAGCACCCTAGTTTATGTTGTCCTCCTTTTCAATCACAGAACTATAGCAATTAATACCTTTCTTGTCTTCTGATCTTATCCCCTCAAGTTCATCCTCCACACTACCACATGAAACATCTTTTGGAAATTCAAATCTCCACATCACTCCCCTGCATGAACCTACCTATAGTTCTCTGCCCAGAGTGCAGTCCAAGATTCATGGCATAGAATAACCCATCCTCTAGGTTTGCATCCAGACACTTTCAATCTTCATTTTACCATCTGATTCCAGTTCCCTGAACACACTCTGTTATTTTACAGTTCTCTGCCTTTGTCCTGCCTGGATTGATCTTCAGCCCAGTCCCCCCTTTGTCCAGGGCTTCCATGTAGCATTACCCTTAGAGCACTTGGGGCACCACTCACACAAGATATAATTAGTTGCTCCAGCAGTGGCCCCTGGCACTCTCAGCTCTATGACACCTGATGAAGTCATACCTGTCATTCTGGCTCTGTTCAAAATTCATCTCTTTCAAGAAGCTTTCCTGAAATTCTTCAGTAGTCTGTGTACATGGTTGCTATCATAGCACCTTGCCATATATATTTTTTAATTATCTGGTTATATATTTAATTTTTTGTTTATGTGCCATTATCCAACTTGAGGGCAAAGTCCATGACTTACTTATCTTTATAGCTCCAACTCCTAGCCCAGTGCCTCATATGTTCAATACATGTTGCTTAAATTGAAATGCTGTGTTAATGCCATCTCACTTTCAGGACTGTGATTTTCTAGAGAGAAGGAATTCTGACTTATAGTGCTTATCTTTACATTATCCGTAGTAATCATACACAAAACTGACTGAGTATCAGAATCTCCTGGAGAGTTTTTTGCTTTGGTTTTTTTTTTTTTTTCCTAATAAAGCTTTCTGAAATTGAGCATATTACAAATATGGCATTTCATACCATTGGGGGAATGGATAGCAACCATTTCTTTGATAGTACTAATTTTTATAATTTACCTAGGATATAATGTGACCAATAGTTCAATAATTTGATTGTGATAGGGACCTAATGCTGGGTAAGTAGAAAAAAATGTGTACAAATCACAGAACACAAAGCTACTATGCTGGAGCAGTAGCTACTCTCTTGGCATGACTGATATTTACTTACCTGAGCGTATGTTTGCTCTTATGTTTACCTTTGGTATCTGTGAGTTGTGCTGCAAATAAAACTTCCAGGTCAAGACCAAATATTAAAGAAGAGAATAAGGCTCTGGAGTTAGTGGAATGTAAAGAAAATGAAGTTTGTTTTGTCAGTTTTAATACAATTTATTATTTTTAACATTTAATAACTAAATACACTTATATTCAAAATTCTTTTATTATCAAAATCCCTGCAGCAAAAATAACTTGGTTATTGCCCATCTAAAGCTTTTTAGCCCCTAATTTCCTTTTCCTACTGAAACAATTGTTTTGATAACATGCTTTACATAGTGAGAAGTATCTGAGGAATGATACTATTGAGTTATATAGCAGAATAGATTATATTTAATAAATGGTGTTGGGACAGCTGGTTGATCTCATGAAGCTTAAAGATGAGGGAACAAGGTAATCATTAAACAATATCAACATAGCCAAACCTGAACTAATCTTTTTTTCCCCAAACCTGGCCTTCTTCATACCTCTCTAAGAGAAGAACAGTCGCTCACACCTTTCTAAGTGAGGCATACCATGACAGTTCCCACACCTTCTTTCCCACATCCAGTGTGTTACCTAGTCCTATCAATTCTACTTCCTAAGTATCTCATGAGTCTGTCTACTTTTCTCCAATGAACTTCCAATACCCCAAGTTAGACTCCCATCATCTCATATCTGAATCTCTACAACATCCTCCTAATGAGTCTCCCTCTCTACATTCCTGTGCTTTTCCAATCCATTCATCCAAACCATAGCTAGAGTGATCTTTTTAAAAACAAATCCAATCAGGTCATTCCTTGCTTATACTCCTTCAATGGCTCCCCACTTGTCGTGGGATAAAGACCATACTCCTCAATGTGGCTACAAGAATCCCGCATTATCTGACTCCTACATATTTCTCTAGCCTCATCTCTTGCCTCTTTCTTCCTCAAACATTCCTTTCCAGACACAATGAAATTATTTCACTCCTTTCTCTTCCTGCTTTTTGTATATGAGCTGACTTTTCATTCATCACCCTTTTCTATCTCTTTGTCACTTGCCGACTTATCAAGCAGCTCTTCACTTCCTCTAGAAAGCTTTACCTGACACCCCTCCCCACCAGTTTGTATTGGATTCTGATCTCTGTTCTTTCTATAGCATCCTGTACTATGTCCATCATAACTGCTACCATACTGAATTGTATTTATCTGTTTAATTCTCTCCTTTCCCCCACCAGACTATAAACTCACTGATGGTAAGAATTGTGCCTATCAAGTTTACTCTCATATCTCTTGGCTTACCACAATGCATGATACATGGTAGGCATTCAATAGTTATTTGGTTGAATGGACAGATGGATTAATGAATGAATGTACAGTGTCATAAGTGTTATAACAAAAATTGTAGAGTGTCAAGACCACCCTTGGGTTTGATGATTCACTAGAAGGACTCACAAGGCCCAGAAAAGCTAATATGCTCACAGTTATGTTTTACTACAGCAAAAGGATACAGATTTAAATCAGTAAAGGAAAAAGGTGCATAGGCAAAGTCCAGGAGAAACCAAGCACAAGCTTCCAGTTGTCTCTACCAGAGAAGTCTCATGGACAATACTTAATTCCCCCAGTAACAATGTATGACAACATATGCAAAGTGTTGCCTTCCAGGGAACCCTGCCTAAGCCTTTGTTCCAGGGTATTTATGGGGATCAGTCACATAGGCATGGAGAACCCACATGACTGACCTTGATTATTCAGTCTCCAGCCCCCCACCCAGAGGTCAAACTGACAGAGTGTGGCCCAGGGGCCTAGGTATACAAAAACAGGCATTCACCATAAATTACATTGTTCACATAAACTATCTGGTATGGCCCAAAGTCTCATGCATAAAAAGACACTCTTAAGAAAAAGGATATTTCAAGAGCTCAGAGGTTATCTCCCAGGAGCCATTCAAGGACCAGTCCTCAAGACTTTTCAGGGTTTGGGCAATCCAGGCCTGCTGAGTTAACCCTTCACTGATTATAGAAACTCAGTAGACTGGGGTGGGTTAAGGAAGGCTGAGCCACATATTGAAATACAAGTGTTAACCAGAAGAAATATAGACGAGAAAACACTTCAGGCAAATGTAGAAACAACATCAGCAAAATCACTGAGGCATAAGTGAACATGGCTCTTTAGAAGACTGAAAGAAGTTTCCAGTTATTTATCCATATAGCCAAAGTTCCCTCTACTCACAAATTCTTAAGCTTCTATGAAGCTCCTTTTCCCGAACTGAATCTATCCTCTCTCTAGGCTGTCTTTACAAAAACCGGAAAAATGATTCTTACAAAAGCAATGAACTACAAAAATTAAAAACTAAAACCAAACTTTTCCACAGAAAATTAGGGAGGGGGGTGGGGAGGCGAGATTAAACTAGGCTATGTGTCTAAAGCCAAAAACCAAATTAGGCCTCAAAGGAGGCCTAATGAGAACCAGGCAGAGGCCTAAAACAAATCCCACATACCCTCTTCACCCTGGTATTGCATTGTTTAGACTCCATGGGAGTCTGCATTTAAAGGGATAAAATATGAACACATTTGCTAAAGAAATTGTTGTGTTTTCTCATGTAATGGTATATATAGGTTCCATAAATGTTTAGTGGTAGTGAGAATGATCCATATGGGAAGCAGAAAAAAAAAAAAGATAAGGATTACTAAAAGGAAGAGAAACCGCACATGTGGATGCCCAAATAGAAGTTTTGTGAGCTTACTAATTTTTTAAAGCTATATGAAAGACTGAAAAAGACAACAAAATGTTAAAGTTAATATCACTGTTCAACTTCAAAGCCTCTCCTCTCAGAAGATTGATGCACATGTATAACCACAAAGAGAGGTTTTATTTTAAATGTAAACATTTCAAAGAATACTGCATGACCTTGAACATCATTTCTAAAAGAGAATAAGCTGTGAGAAGCTAAAGGCTTGTGATTTTAATGAGGGTAAAAGAAGATAACATAGAGTTACTTTGTACACAATAGTCCATTTATTAGCAATGGCTCCTGCCTGTCTGCAGAGTCACCTGTTTTATATCCAAGACACAGTAAGTGTATTTTAGTATAAAACCTTAAGTTACTACAAGACATTCTAAATATGGATCGCCTTTATCATATTACGTAATCAGCCAAACTCAAATGTATATATTGCTTCTCTCCCAATCAGCCTTTTGTGTAAATTTTGTGAGAATTGTTGCAGATTTTTTTTTTTTTTTTGGCCACTGGCCAGTACAGGGATCTGAACCTGTGACCTGCAACCTTGGTGTTATAATGCTGCATTCTAACCAACTGAGTAACCAGCCAACCCTTGGCTTTTTTGTCAGTAGTTAAAGGGAACCAGAGAAAATTGGGTGAAGGATGGCTTCTACATTGTTCCCAAGCTAACATTAAAGTTAGCCTATCCAAAAATCAGGTCAAAGACATAATTATACTGTTAAGAAAACACAGAACAATTTTAAGGAGCTAGAGGAAATGTTAATATGGTCTGAAATTCCCGCTAGCATAATCAACCAAAAACAACTCCAAAAATCTCCTCCAAAGCACGCTCCAGTGGCGCAATCAGTTAGCGCGCGGTGCTTATACAGCAAAAATCTCCTCCAAATTTTAATTCACATTAATTACAAATGACAAACACGGTTAATATAAACCATAATGGTCTGAACTAATTTGACTAAGCATGCAATGCAGTGTTGGCAAGATCAAGCTTTTGTACTCAATTACTGTTCATTCATGCTGACTTTAAAGAAACTGTTTTGTTTCATGAGAAGGAACAGTATCCCTACTATCCTAAGAACAATTAACCAACTTGAAAAGCTAAATAACAATCCAACGAGGGACTGCATTTGGTTAGAATCCTAAAGACACACCAACACATACAAAAGTCTATTTGTAAATTGATTCTGTTTCTCACAAATCTGTAAAACTTTCTTTGAGACAGTTTGTGACAATGAAGGCATTAGGAGTGTAGTCAGTACAAGAAGATCCATCCACTAGGATTGATGGATGGAAAATGCATCCACTAGGAAAAATGACAGTGATTGGTGGTGGTAGAAATAACAAATAACCAAAATGGTGACTGGAGGTAGCATGACACACAGGAACACCCAGGAGTTAAGGGTCTGGATACTGTTTGAAGATCTGGAAAAATTAGGGGTGATTCCCTCTTTGAGGCAGACCCCTTTCTGATTCTCTTTTGTTGGAATGAAGGGATATTTCAGTACACCAAAAGATAAAAACAGGCTGACAACTGTTTTTACTATCTTTTTTTTTTTTTTTTAAATGCTGCAGCAAGTGTCATCCAGGCATTACCAAATCTGCTGCTACCTTCTGCTTTTTAGTTTTTAGTTATCCAAGAAGTCCAGAGCCCTAAAACTGCTCAGTTTGCTTGTTCCTGGGGAAGATACAGAAAAGATATCTGCTACATGTACCAGCAAGGCTGGGTAACCATTAATTGCAAGGGAGGGAAATGTTCTAACTCCTGATATTGCTTTCCTCAGAGCAGAAATTGTGAGCCAGCAGTGGTATCTAATCACAGCTTTCTTTTGTTTTTGTTTTTGTTGTTGTTGTTGTTGTTATTGTTGTTGTTGTTGTTGTTGTTGTGACCGCTAAGGGGATCGTAACCCTTGGCTTGGTGTCGTCTGCACCGCTCCCAGCCAGTGAGCATGCCGGCCATCCCTATATAGGATCTGAACCCGCGGCGGGAGCGCTTCTGCGCTCCCAGCGCAGCACTCTCCTGAGTGAGCCACGGGGTCGGCCCTAATCATAGCTTTCTTAATGAATCCATGACAATAGGATAAGTATTTTGTTTCTTAAATAAAAATATTAAAAAATAAGGAACAAAAAGTAAAGCAAGGAAGCATAATTTTTAGATAAATGCTTACTTTTCACAGACAATGTGTAAACGTGCTCATCCCTACTTGTTCCAGTCTATAATCTGGACAGTGCAGCACAGTGTCCATTACACATGCAATCCTTACGAAAACTCTATGTAGCTGAAATTGTTGCATACATACATAAACACTCACCAAGTATTATTTGGGACTCTTTTAACTGCAAGTGTCAGAAGCCCAACACAAATTAACTAAAAAACAAACAAACAAAACTATTGATTCACACACCTAGGAACAACCCAAATGTCCATCAATTGATAAGTGGATAAATATAATGTGGTATATCCATACAAAGAAATATTATTTGGCCATAAAAGGACCAACATACTGATACATACTCCAACATGAATGAACCTTGAAAACAACCACCATCTTTTATCCCCACTACTATAATTCAACATTCAATCCATTGACCCCAATACTTCTCAATATTCATCAACCTTCTCTTGGCTTCTTATCCTTGTCTAGCCTAGATTTCATGGCCCCATCCTTAAAATCTTTTGCAAATATCCATAATGCCTTTGCCCATCTCTCCCTCTATCATCCTTGTGTAGTGTATCAGTCAGCTTGGACTGCCACAATAAAATATCATAATCTAGGTGGCTTAAACAACAAACATTTATTTTCTCACAGTTCTGGAGGCTAGAATCCCCACATCAAAGTCAGGCAGGGTTGGTCCTGGTAGGGGCTCTCTTCCTGACTTGTAGATGGCAGCCTTCTCACTGTGCTCACATAAGGAGGAGAGAGAAATTGCAAAAGCTCTCTATTGTCTCTTCCTATAAGGACACCAATCTCATCAGGGCCCCACCCTTATGACCTCATTTAATCTTAATTACTTCCTTACTCCAAATGCAGTCACACTGGGGATTAGAGCTTCAACATATGAATGGTGGGGAGAGGAACAATTCAGTTCACAGCACCTAGTAAAACCCCAACCCTAGATAAATCCTAACACTCACTTTTTCTATGCCTGCAACAAGCTGGTAAACTTTGATAGAAAAAAATTCACCCAACTGAATAGACTGGTTTTCCTTGAAATTCATGATCACAAACCTCAGTGCATATAGCAATGCACCCCTTTCTGGCAATCCCACCATGTTTCCTGAGTAGACTTACTTTTTCATCCCCCAAATAACTTCCTTCCTAAACTTCACATACCTTTTCTTCCCCCTTATTTTCAGCTGTTGCCCTTGCCTCAAACTTCATTAGAGATTGCAGCCAAACAAATTTTCCTGATTCTCTCTTAAGCAAACCTTCAAACTCACCTGCATCTGTTCCCAGCTTCACATTCTCTCCCATTACAATGAAGGAATTTTCCTCCTCCTATGTGTAAAACAGGATGTTGAATGAGGACTTTTCCTATAGTATTGGAATTAGGTTTAAAGCCCCAAAACTGAAAACAATGATTCTATACAATTCTAAAATATAAGCTTCTACAAAATATAAAATAGCAGAACCAATCCATAATTACCAACTCCCATCACCCATTCCAGCCAAAAAGGAGAATGCTACAAATTTGGAAGTGGGATTAAAGAGAGTCATTGAGGTAGAGGGTGGCCAGCATAGTTAGAAATGATGTGATTGGGGTTGTCTGTAAAAAAAGAAAAACACACACAAAACGATGTGACATTTTTCCTTCTCCGTCTGTGGAAGAAGGCAGAGTCTCCCCGTCCCCTGTGCCCATCCCCTCCCGCAACCAAACCAAGCAAGGAGAGTGCAAGAGAACCCTTAGTAGAGAAAGAAGAAAAGATTGACATCTCCCACCCAAAACAGACACTTATTAAGCTGTACAATAGTCCTGTGCTCTCACGAGATAGCTAAGCCCAGTAACAGAGTTCTCAGGAAAGCTTGACAGATGTCCCCTAGAGCTAGAGGACTGTAATAGAGTTTAAATCCATTTTTTGATGTTTGATTGCTGAGCATTTTTAACCCTCACCACTCTCTCTGCCCCTGTGCCCCACATCTGAGCAAGCTGATAAGAAAGCTCGGGTGCTTCCTCCTTTGGCACTGATGGGAGATTCAAACCACACAAGCCTCTTCCCACCTGTGCACAGGGACCCTCATCCCAGCTCTAACCCATACCCACAATAAAAACTCCAAGCCAGTCTCCTTTCCCTGCTCTCTTAAGCCATTTTCAGACTAGCTTGTGAAGCCTGTCCTGTTATCCCCCCAAAACCTCATTATGTTAATAAACCTTTCCATACCTTCTTAGTGTGTATACAGGAGGGGTCTTCAAGAAGTTCATGGAAAGATTCATGTTGTCTTTTAATTCCACTTTTCCACAAACTTTTTGAAGTACCCTCTTATATGACACCATCAGTCTTGACATCCAAACAAAATTTTGGGTGACAGTCCATCTTGCTACTACAAAGCAGCCATAACAGGGGCCTTTAAGAATATAGACACTACTGCCTGCTTCCCACATACAGAATTTAGAAGGTAGAGACTAACTAGAGCTGCCTAAAATGGCAGGGCAAGAAAAGCCAATTGTCCAGACAAGTTACAACTCTACCTGTTTGGGGGGCAAGGATGTATGAGTTTTTGTGCCAAGAGAACACAAGAAAGCCATTTTAAAGGCACCTCACTCAAGAGGGGTGAGAGTCAAGACAAGAGGATCTGAGGAGTAAGCAGCTGTGCATTAGACCACCAGGAAGAGAGCTGGGAGGGTCACAAAAGGTCACCCAGCGAACACCCACATTAGGAAACTCTGCAATTTGGTGGTCCCAGCAGAGGTCACCCAGATAACCTACACCTACATCCCATATCATAGCCAGCTTTTGGATGTCTTCAGTAACGGCAGACAGGAAAAACAGCCAGTGTTAGTCAAACAAGAGTTCCATTGGCTCCAGAAATCGAATTATTTCATCCCTCTTCTACTCTCTTGTCCTGTGACCCAATCCCGGAAACGCCAGAAAAATTATGGAGGCAGGAGGAAGCTGAAAAAAAGTAGTAAAAGAACAAAGTACACCCTTTCTTCACCTCTCTAGTCTAGTGAAGAGGAGAGGTTTTGAATTACATGTGAGACCTCTGGCTTCTGCTTAGGGTGTGGAAATCTAGAAAGAGCATCCCGCTCTTACAGCAACGATAACAATAACAACAGTAACAACAACAATGCTAGATGATCTGAAAATTCACAATTCTTCTTGATTCCGTCAGAGAGCTGATGTGACAGGGTAACAAACCAACCAGAAATCTAAGGAAAGATGGACGCCTCCAAAGAGAAATGGGACATGAGCTCTTGCTTCTCTGGCACAGTCACCACCAAACAGTGGAAGAAGAATTCAATTAAATATCTGAACTAATTGCTAAAGGCTGAGAGTGGGCTATTGCTATGGACTGAACTGTGTCCCCCCAAAATTCATAGGTTGAAGCCATAACGCCCAATGTGATGGTGTTTGGAGATGGGGCCTTTAGGAGGGAATTAGGTTTAGATGAGGTCATAGGGTAGGGTTCTTATGCTGGGATTAGTACCCTTTACAAGAGACCAGGGAGCTTTTCTGTCTCTCTCTCTCTCTCTCGCTCTCGCTCTCGCTCTTGCTCTCGCTCTCACTCTCTGCCATGTGAGGACACAAAGAGAAAGAAAGCAGCCATCTGCAAGCCAGGAAGAGAACCCTCACCAAGAACCAAATCAACCTCCCCCTTGATCTTGGACTTCCAGCCTTCAGAAGTGAGAAATAAATTTCTGTTATTTAAGTTACCCAGTCTATGGTACTTGGGCCTAAGCAGACTAAGACAGCTACCCAGAGAATATAGAACCCCTGGTGGCTTCATACACAGAGGAATTGGCAACCACTCACAAGCTCTTCTCTCACAGGGCACTCACAAAAAAGACTAGGATAAAAGCAAGAATCCTGAGAAAGCATCCCTCATGGTGCAGGCCTGGGGAAGGAGGGCCACAGTCACTGTGGGAAAAGCAAAAGCCCCACTGGAAACTTCTTCCCTATCTCTCCAAAGGAATAGAAGCCTTAGGCACTATGAAAAGGCAACAAACACTGCTACCCTTAAGGCACTGAAAAAACCCATTGCAGTTGGAAGAATGAACAGAACACAACCCTCTACCCCTGGGGAAGTGGTAGAATACATGCTGGGCCCAGAATTACAGGTGGGAGAGGGGCACAAACACTGAGATGCTACCCTCACCCAACATGCAGGGACATAGTGCCTGCTAAGACTGAGGCTTAATCAGAACAATAGACAGCAGCAAGCCCCCTCACCTCCCCGCTTCTAGTAACAAGTAACAATGGTCTACTGCTGGGATGGGGCAAGAGCATGGAGACAGACCCTGTTTGAGGGACAATGAAAGGGAATCAGGAAACAGGGCATACTCAAATGAATTCTGAAGAGAATGTAATAAAAGGACTGTTTAGAAAGGGGAAGGCAGGTTCCATGAACCAACAGGGAATATGCTGAGGCACTGAGAGACTAGCAACAGTGGGAAACTTAATGTGTGTAGCAACAGCGACAAGAAACAGTATGACTAAAGTGAGAGCCAGAGCAAAGCAAGCAGGGCCACCTGGCAGAGGGATGAAGCTGCTGCCACACCGTAATGAATTATGGTGTGGCAGCAGCATAATTTATTTATCTCTCCTCTTGCCTCCTGATCTCCTGCTGGTGCCTCCCACTGGCTGACCCAACCAAAAGCCAGAGGGCCAGGGAGCAGGGATGTTGAAATACTTGGGGCAAAGAACAGAGCCAAGAAAGGTAGAGAAAGGATGGAGGAAGCAAGTAGAAAACAACACGCTTAATCCATCCAAACTCTCCTGCACCATCATTGGCTCCATTTCTGTAGCCTTAGCAGTCTCTCTCTCCTCAGCACTCAGACCCAGGCCCTATTCTCTTTTCTCTCCATGCTCTCTCTAGGTGATATCATGTATTTCCATGGCTTGCAATGTCATTGGTAGGATGATTACTTTTATATTTATATTACCCTCATCCTCTCCTCTGAGTTGTACACTCAGATCCAACTATCTTTGACAGCTACTCTCAGATATCTCCGACATTGCATTTCTCACCCTTCCAAGCCTATTCATTGTCTTAATTTCTCCCTTCTTGTATCCAATTCATCCAACAAGTCCTATCAATTCAATCTCTGAAATATATTCCAAATCTGTCCATTCTTTCTCCTTGTCACCCCTACCACCACATTAATCTATATTATTCCACATCGCAACACTTCTCTCTTGTCCTCCTCCAATCCATTCTAGACTTGGCAGCCAGTGGAACCATCTTAAAATGTAAACTAGGTCATGCTGCTTCCCTGTTGAAACTTTCTGGTGCTTTCCCAAACCCTGTACCATGCTTTGTCTTCCCCTCCTAGCTCATATCACCACACTCCTGCGTATTACTCTTTAGGTACCCTGACTTTTCCATGTCCTCACAGAAGCCAGATTCTTTCCTGACTGTATTAGTTTCTTTCTGTTGCTTATAACAGAATACCAGAAATTGGGGGATTTATATAGAAATTAAATTCATTTCTTACATTTTGGATGGAGGCTGGGAAGTCCAAGGTACAGGGAACACATCTGGTGAGGGCCTTCTTCTTGGTGGTGACTCTCTACAGCAATGCAGGGTGTCACCTGGCAAGAATGGGCTAACAAGATAGAGCTAACCTTTTCACTTGCCCTCTTTATAAAGCCATCAGAACCATGCCCATTACTCCATGAATAGATCAGTACATTCAGGAGGGCACAGTTCTCACAATCTAATCACCTTTTAACGGCTCCACCTTTCAATACCATAATCGGATTTCCCATCCTCTTAGCACTGGAGGTCAAGTGGGGTCAAGCTTCAATGAGTTTTGGGGGATATTCAGTACACAACACTGACTCACAGGTGACCCTCACTCCAGCAAGATGCTGCTCCTGCCTGGCCCACATGTTTCAGAAGGTGTCTTCTCATCCTTTAGATCAGTTTAAATATCTCCTAAGGAAGGCTTTCCCTGGCCACAGTAGTTGAAGTATGTTCTTTCTCCATTCCCATTATTCTTTATCTTTGCACCTAGTTGATTTCCTTCTTAGAATTAACCACAGTCTAATTTATATGTCAGGTTGTCTTTTTGTCAGTCTCTCACATCAGACTGCAAGCTCCATAAAGCAGGGATTGTGCCCTATGGCTGTTTTGACACCTCTATATCCCCTGAGCCTAGCAAAGTGACTGGCATATTCAATAAATATTACAGCACCATATCATATTTCCCATGTGCCAGGGACTAAGCTTAGTTCCATAAAAATGAGATTGTATTTAAATCCGCATAACAAACCTAAGAGGTAGGTATTATCTCTCCTATTTACAAATGAGGAAACTGAGGCAACTGAGGCATAGGAAGGTTAAACAACTTACCAAGAGTCACATATTCAGGAGGTAAAAGAGGCAAGATTCAAACCCAGGCAATCTGAGGCCAGAGCCATCACTTTCAACCACCATGCAATACCTACCCCTACATTCACTTCCATGGATGAATTAATGACTATATAAATAAATTAATAAAATAAGAGGACAGACATAGATTGTGCCCATAAATCTGCCTGGGAATTTGGAGAGGAAAGTACTGAAGACTGAGTTTGCCATACTGACATATAGGAGGGAGTGTGTGCCAAGCACAGAGAACCACACATGCAAAGACACAGAGGAAGGACAAAGTGGCATGTTGCAAAAAAACAAGGAGTTCAGTTCACCTGGGGTATAAAATGAGGACAGGGAGAAAAGGAGGGGAAAAGGTAGTAAGTAGAAAGTGATGAGGCTAACTAGGAAAGGGAAGGTACAGGAAAAGCAATTTAGATTTTACCCTGTAGATTAGAGTCTTAGGAAGCCACTGAAGAACTTTAGTCAAGATGGAGACACAATTATATTTATGATTTAGAAAGATCCCTCTGGCAGTTATGTAGAGCAGTTTTTTTTTTTTAAGTTGAGTAGTGTTGCTTTGTGTTGCTTCGCTCCCCACGGATTTGTCACCCCACTTCCCCTGGGTGACAGAGACACAAAGGATTATTCAAAGCCCATCTCTACTGAGCAGTGAGAGGCCCCAAAGTTGTTGATCTCCTGCCAGAACCCTAAAGCGAGAGGGATCCCTTCCTTAGGAAATTAACGCTGAATTGGGGTTCTCTTCCTGCATTTATTTTCCAGACCAGGAAGTTACAGGAAGAGAACAAAGGTGGGGTTATAGTTTAACAATATAGGCTGGTAACTTTCAGTGAAATAAGCCAGATGACATTCCAGTAAGACAATTAAGTGATCTTATCAGCACAAGCTTAATCTTAGCAAACATTCCTTCTTACAGCAATTTCTCAGTATCTTTACATAACAATCAGTAACTAGTCTCTCTTTGAGCCAGCAACCTGCTGTGCCACAAATCTTTATCTTACACCAGAGACTTATAGCCCGAGGAAAATTTCCTGTCCTTGCAAGGTCAATATTTGAAACTGCAAGGCTTTGGAAAACCAGGCCCTGTGAAGTACATATGCTTTATAGTATATTCCACAGAGTAGGCTACATTCTTTCAAGGGAAAAAATTCTCATGAATTGCTCAGTGTCTGCTAATACCTTTAATCTTAATGTTACCCAGATATCTACAATTACATAACAAGATATAAACACCTTATTCTTATAGCTTTCAGACAGTCATAAAACTAAAATAAATGTATATGCTGTCTAAACCAAACTACAATCCCAAATTAAATTTTAATTAAACACAATTTAACACAATGATGTTTTACTTAGATGAAACTGCTACTCAGGGCATGCAGTAGTATTATTTTGATGTAGGTTCACTGGAATTTGAATAGAAGAGAAAAGGAGATCTGAGAAATATTGCTGGTGGATTTAGATTTGATCACCTTTAATGTTCTCCAAAGGTCATAGGTAAAGAAATTCTTCTAAATTATATTTTGGCTGTAGAACTATACTTGGCAGAACTATGCTTCTAGAATGTGACATCTCTCAGATTAAAGCTAATGAATCACAGCATCAGTAGTTATAACCACAAGAATTTAAACTTTTTATATTTTTGTTTCAGTGCTAATCTAAAAATGCTTAATATAAACATATTCTGCGTCATCTGTATGACTACTTCATAACAAAGTTCTGCCAAAAGATTTCAGTGCCCATATTTGATTTTGAATTTATGATCCAAGTACTACTATTTCAATTATTTTGGATTGGTGTGAGGAAACAGAGGTGGACTTAATATGTAAATGATACTTTCTAGCATTTCCAGCTGGATGGAAGCTGATTGATTCAAGGGATTCTAACGGAAAGAAAGTTATTAAGTATTTTGAACAGGGAAAACTAGAGGGAAAAGTAAAAAATGCTAGATCAAAGCTGAATCTACCCTTTATTGAGTGCTGAACAGACCAGGTACTGTGATAGATATCTTACGTCATCTGCCACATCTAATCCTTATAAAAACCCTGTGAGATTCATAATGCTATCCATTTTCATAAATGAGGAAACAGGGTCAGAGAGATAGGGTCACACAACCAGTAAATGACAAAGAAAAGACTGTAATGTTAGGACTAACTACAAGTCTATATTCTAAACTATTAGGCTAGAGCCGGCCATTGAGCTCAGTTGGTTAGAGCTTGGTATGATAACAGTAAGGTCAAGGGTTCAGATACAGTACTTAAGCACATTAACGAAGGATGATTTAGTATTCTTACTCTATAAATCCAAAGTCACATTGAATCATGGCAAGTAGATTTTGAGAGATTTGTTTTTATGAGAGGTTTCAATGGGTTGGTCTTGAAAACACTGTGGCAACTCAAGGTAAAGTCAAAGGTAAAGGAAGAGGCAAAAACGATTTTAACACTAAATACCCATAAAATAGGTAATGGTAATCCCTTCTATTGTCATGGAAATCCCAAATCAATAATAATAGTTTGTGAAAGTAAGGTGTCAGGAAGCTGCTTTGACAGCAAATCACTTGTTGATTTGGAGCCCAACATTTTTAATCCTTACAACTATGTTTGACTGTGTACTGGGTTTTATTGTTGTTGTTTGATTTTCTTTGGGGGAAGGAGGTTATAACTGTCAAAGAGAAAAATACATCATAATACCAAAATGATCATTGGTTCATTCAAGGAACATAAAGAATTTCTAAGACTGGATTAGTAGGGGTGGGAGAAACTTATACACCCCCTAAAAATGTATCAAATACAAATTCCAAAAACATTTTTTCATTTTACAGGACATTTATTTTAAATAGTAGCTGGCATTTTGCATTTGAGAGTTGGTTTAGAAAATATTAACATTTGACCAAAAGGGGGCAGAGAAATAAATTGCTAAATATTAACAGGTGAATCAGAAATGATGATAATGATATCTAAAATTATGATATAGGTTGATGAGAAATAAAATTAGTTTACTAGAAGCTGGTTAACACAAACCTTTGTGGTAACAAAAAAAAAATTTTTTTTTCTTTTTGAAGGCTGGCCTTGGTGTGGGATTTGACCTTGGTATTATAACACCACACTCTAACCAACTGAGCTAACTGGACAGCCCCTTGTAGTAACAAATTTATGTGAAATTTAGGAAATAAAAACCAGTGCAGAGGAGGGAAGTGGGAGATCTCTTTCCATAGCCCACCACACGGATTCTCCTAATTCTTAGTTCACAGAGCCGAATAATAATGTGTTGTCACAGCAACATGCATGAGCTTGGAGAAAATTAAGTGAAACAAGCCAGGCACAAAAAGGGAAATACTGCATGTTCTCACTCATATGTGGAAGCTAAAAAAGTTGATCTCACAGAAGTGAAGAGTAGAATAGTCCTTACTAGAGACTATTAAGAGGAATGGAGAAGGGGGAAAGGGGAAGATGAATGGGGAGAGGGTGGTCAATGGATACAAAATTGTGGAGACTGGAAGAATAAGATCTAGTGTTCTGTAGCAATATAGGGAGAATACAGTCAACAACAAATTACAGTATAACTTCAAGTAGCTAACCGAGAGGACTTTCAAAGTTCCCAACACAAAGAGGTGACAAATGTTTTAAGTGATGGATATGCTAAATACTCTGATATGATCGTTGCACACTGTATAAATGTACCCAAATATCACATTGTACTCTGTAAATACAGACAATTATTATGGATCAATTTAAAAAATTAAAAAGAAAATCTAAAATAATAATAATGTGTTGTCAGATGACTTCTATTATTGCTATATTTTATTTCTTTTTTCTTTCTTTAGGTGTTTGGGCATTTTATGGTTTGGTTTTTGTTTGGGGCAGCTGGCCGGTAAGAGGATCCGAACACTTGACATTAGTGTGTTATCAATATATTTACTCTATTTGTTAAACGCTTACATTATTCTTGGGCTTCCTTCTAAATTACGATAGCACCAAAAAAAAAAAAAAAGCATTATTACCTAATTTCCTTTCATTGGCAGATAAACACAAAGAAGAAAGACAGATTACAACAAAATCGCGTTCTGATAGGTTTGACCCTCTCCAGTGTTCGTAGAGGGCAGCCAAGGTATCCGCTTCCCCAGCGTTCCTCAGGCACCCTGGGAAACGAAAAGGCTCTGCCTCACGGCCTGCGAAGTGAGCCAATCAGGGTGCAGCCCGGGCTGATCGCGTACCGGTGTCATGGCGGCCTGCAGGCACTGCTGCTCGTGTCTCCGGCTCCTGCCGCCGGGCGACGGCCCCCTCCGTCTGCCACGGCGGGGATGGGCACTTACCCAGTTGCAGGTGCGAGCACTATGGAGTAACACGGGATCCCGAGCTGTAGCCGTGGACTTGGGCAACAGGTAAGGAACGGCGTGCGCATTCCCTTTTCACAGGCATTCTGCCTGCCACGCCGGGTACATTTCGTCTCCCAGGGTAGAAACAGCAGCCCAGCTTTCGTTAAATTCCCTTCACCCCAAACCTAAATCCCCAATTCCCTATCTCGAGTTTAAAGTCTGTCTTCTGGGACCCTCCCCCTTTCCACGCCGTCTCGTGCCCTTTGCTCCTTAGAACCCCCTTTTTCTGTTCCGGGCTTCCTTTCTCCAGCCGAGTCTGTCTTCTGTCCACCTGACTTCTGTTCTCTTGACTTTCGGGGACCCCTAGGCTCTGAAGTGGGAAACATTCCACCTCGGGATAACGAGTTGACAATGTCTCCTTATGCCATCCAATACAACTGATTGCCTAAAAGTGTGGCCAGTACGATCCTGGAGAAGAAGGGAAAGGAATTGAACACCAGTTATATGATATACGCAATCTTTTAAACCTATAGTGGAGATACAATTACCCCATTTTATATGTAAGACAACAGATACCCAACAAAGGTTAATTTTCTCAGAGCTACCAGTGCTAGCACTATGGGACTAAGTGGATTTTGAACTTGTGTTTCTCGCTTTAAAAGACCATACTTTTTGCATGGGTCCGTTTGCCAGAATTCATGTCAAAAATCCCATCCCCCCGCCCCTCCGGCCGATATGGGGATCCGAACCCTTGGCATTGGTTTTTATAACACTGCGTTCTAGCCAACTGAGCAAACCAGCCAGCCCCAAAGTCACTTTTTTTAAACTTCTACTCGGAGGCTGGCCGGTTAGCTCATTTGGTTAGAGCCTGGTGTTGATAGCACCAAGGTCCAGAGTTTCGATCCCCATACCAGCCAGACACCAAAATATAAATAAATAAAACTTCTACTTGTTTTTGCAATAAATGAAATTTCTAATGCATACTTAGCATATATGAATTTTTTACAGGTACTTTAAAATCTTTTTTGACCCTAGTTTATACAAAACACCAAAAAATCTGACTTTGTATCCAGGCCTTCCTCCCTAACTTAATGAATGAATGACCTTGATCAAGTTACTTCACCACTTGTGCAAAATGAGGAGACTGAATTCGATCAAGGATCTGCAAACTTTTTCTGTAAAGGGCCAAACAATAAATATTTTAGGCTTTGTGGGCTACATACTTTCTCTGTCATGTATTCCTGTGAGTTTACAAACCTTTTAAAAATATTAAAAGATAAAATAAAAAAACATTCTTAGTTTAATGGCTATACAGTAACAGGCTGGGATCTATATTTGCTGATCCCTAGACTAGATGATCTCTAAGGCCCTTTCAGCTCGTGGGATTCATTAATTCTGACTTCTGGGAGGAAAGGATATCTTTTCCATTCTTGTTTGGTTAGGGGGGGATTTTTGGCAGCTGGCCAGTACAGGGATCTGACCCCAAGACCTTTGTGTTATAAGGCTGCACTCTAACCATCTGAGCTAACCAGCCAGCTGTCTCTTCCGTGCTTGAAGGACTGCACATTCTTCTCTGAAGAAATGCCCCCAGAACATTTCATTGAACAGACATCTACTGTGAACTGGGTCCTACTACTGGATACTCAAAACAACAAGATGCAGCTCCTGCTCTCCATATTTTCTACTTCAGCTCTTTCATTTATTAATCGACCTGGACCTCTTTTATATCTAGTTCTTTTTAAACCTCTGTCATGTGTTGAAATAACTAGGTTCATAAATATAACACTTGCTAGATGAATCAAGTCTTTCATCTTAAGTTTGTCATTTGTAGCACTTATTGAGTGACTACTGTGTACCAGTCACCTTATATTTGTTATCATATGTATTCTTTACAACACCCTGGGAGATTGTGTATTATTGTGATAGGTGGTTTTCAGATAGTGTATTTGATGCTCACAGTAACCTTTGAGAGACAAGTGTTTAATTTTCATTTCAGCAAACTTTTATTGAGCATCTCTATATACAAGGTAACAGGGTCTGATGAGAGGGTGAGATGAACTCACATTTAGCACTGGGAAAAATACTGTGAGAGAGATAGAGCACTACAGGAGTACAAAGGAATATTTATTCTATCCTACAATTTGCTACTGGAGGTGAATCTTGAAAGATGATGAGGAATTAGCAATGATTCAAATAGCAAGGACAAAGTAGTAGAGAAAGTGGCAAGTGCAATTGCAGAAAAAGGAGAGTGCATTTAGTAGTACATGAAGGTTTCTGTAGGCAACATTTAAGAGTTTATATTATGTCCTAAAAGCAATAGGAGGAATTTTTAAGGAGTTTTAAGTAGGGATATGATCTAGTTTGTGTGTTAAAAGGTTACTGCAGTCAACAAGGCAAAGGATGACCACAGACTGAACTAAGGTGATAAAATAGGAATTAACATTTAGGAAGGCGATTAGCTTCTGCACCCCAGAATACTTTATCTCTCATTCAGATTAATCCTGTGCCTTGGTTTCTATATTTAAGCAGCTCTTAAATTCCCCTTGTAGTTTTTATAATGATCATGAGTTCTATTCCTTTTGGTTTGTTTTTTGCTGGGGGGCAGGGAAGGGGGACTTGGTAGATTTTAATTCTTCTATTAGAGTCTTTGATAATTTATACTAAGCTGGGAATAGTGCTGATGACCTAAGTCATTTTGTATTGAATTTTTGTTTTTAAACAGAAAACTAGAAATATCCTCTGGAAAACTGGCCAGATTTGCAGATGGCTGTGCTGTTGTACAGGTAAAAAGTCCAGGTTTTTAAAATTTTGTCTTAAAAATGGTTATGGAGATGAATAACTGAATAACTTTACAACATCATGTAACATCTTAGAATTGTGGTACTAGAAATTAATTCAAGTACTCCTAAGATTATTTCTAGTGTCAGAACCATTCCAGACAACAAGAAAGTCAGGCAGGATGTATTAAATGACCTTTAAGATTCCTTCCAACCTTATGGTTCTGTTTTATTTGGTTGTGCTTTTCTAGAGAAAGTTGTTTTTCTATTTTCTTCAGTAGTAAAACTTGGGAAATTTTTTATTATATATAGCCTAGATTTCCTCATTAAAGTATGATTCTGTTCATGTGACATGATTAAGCTACCAGTCAGCCTTTTCTCCTTTTGATTCTATAACTTTTGAAAAGTTCTTTGACTATTCTAATACTAATGATGATCTGCAGTAGGGATCAAGATTGGACTACTTGTGAATAATTATTTATAATATTATGCATATAACATTATAAATAATATTTATAATATTTAAATTATTTATAATAAATTATAAATGATAAACATAATAATGTATAAATTATTATATAAACATTGTTATAAATATTATATGTAAATATTTATATTATATATAAATATTATTTATATATTATTGTAACATAAATAAATATAAATTATAAGTATAATTTAAATTATTTATTTATAATAAATAATTTATAATGTAATTTATAGTAATTTATTTATAATATGTATAATAAATAATTATGTATAATATATACATAATAATTACATATAATAATTATGTAATCATGTTATAGAATAACAGATCTCTTTCCTTGAGTTTAATTGGAGTGAGGATTCATTCAGTTGCTATTATATACATAATAATTACATATAATAATTATGTAATCATGTTATAGAATAACAGATCTCTTTTCTTGAGTTTAATTGGAGTGAGGATTCATTCAGTTGCTATTTATATGTTAATATCTGATTTGAAAAGAATTTACCAGTGCTGTTGTTTATGTTTAAGTCAGGTGACACTGCAGTGATGGTCACAGCTGTCAGCAAAACAAAACCTTCACCTTCCCAGTTCATGCCTTTGGTGGTAAGTATTTGCTGATTTATATGAACTGTAATATAGCATAAATGTAGGATTTGTAATATTTTTGTCCAGTGTCTAGTTAGTACAAGATATAGTCATTGCACAACAAAGGATTTTCCTTAGTTGTTTAATACTGAATCATTAAAAGAATGTAAACCGATGGCTTCATAACAAATTCTCATACTAATATTAAGTATACTTTAGAATGTTCAGGTGTATAAATTGACAAGAACAGTGAAAGTCCATGAGTACTTTGATGATGAATAAGCAAAGCCTTCATAGGTTTCTCTTCAGCATGAGCCTGCAAGTATATGTTTAGTGAAGAGTTGATTAGAATTTTACAGCTTCTTTCTAGTATGAAAAGGGAATACAGTTTTATGTAACAGAGTTGATACAAAAAAGGCAATGTTTGACTTGACCAAAATGAGCTAGTATGGGAAGTAGTGATGCTAGGTAGCTGTCTAAGTGGAAGGCTTTTGCTGAAAACATTTCTATCAACTCTCCTTTCCCCGAGAGTTACAAAACACTAAAAGTAAATCAGATATTTTCTATTCTAGTCTAGAATATGTTATTAGCAACTTCAAGAGAATTAGTATTTACATAGTAGTTCTGAGAGTATAGTATGTTACTAAAAAAAAGGAATCATGTTAACTTTATTTTTTCATTGCTACTTCAGGTTGACTACAGACAGAAGGCTGCTGCAGCAGGTAGAATTCCCACAAACTATCTTCGAAGAGAGATTGGTTCTTCTGATAAAGAAATTCTTACAAGTCGAATAATAGGTAAAATACTATGTTGGCATTTCTTCCATCTGTGTTCTACAGTATCTCTTATATTTTTCTTCATTGCATTAACAGCACCTGAAATTATTTACTGTCTATTCTCTCACTCAGATGTGGGCTTCATGAGAGAAAAGACTTGAGTTTCTTCACTACTGAATCCTCTGTACCTGGTATACTGCCTGGCACAGAAAAGGCATTCAATAAATATTTGTTGACTAAGTGAATGAATCTATTGAGCATATGAATTCCATGACACATGCCTCTACTCTGTTGAATCTGTCCCTAGTATTTTTCATTTTCATGGTCAGCGTTGTGATTCCTAAAAGCATTATATTCATCAACTACTGAAATATGCTATAATCTTCCAAATCCTTGACATCCCTAAATACTGTGGAATTGTTTGTAGTGTATAGCTCTTCTACCTGGAAATTGCTAGTTTGTATATATTTATATGTATTCATCAGACACAAGATACCAAGGAAACATTTTCTTTTGGTGTGCTTGTTGGTTTTAAGTTTCTTTCCTTTGCTTATATATGTAACCGATGCCGGTGGAACCAGAATGAAAAGTCACTCTTCAATCTTTACACTTAATGAGCTCCTACCCTGCTTGTTTTTTGTTGTTAGGGCATGGTATGTATTAATTGAAGCATGGATATTTACCTATGTCCCTCTTAGTACATCAGTCCAAGGGGATTTTTTTGTTGGTTTTTTTACATATTGAACAGATAGCTGTATTAGTTCAAAAGGTTTGAACTGTACATGGTCCAAGGTTCAGATTTCTATACTGGCCAGCCACTAAAAAAAGAAAAAGAAAAAATTAAACTGTAAAGCAACTCTGTTAGTACTATTTAATCTCTCTCTTTTTTTTTTTTTTTTCCTGTGGCAGATCGTTCAATTAGACCTCTTTTTCCAGCTGGCTACTTTTACGATACACAGGTAGGTTCTGCTTTAGATTTATTTGCTTCCAGATCAATTAAAAATTTCTTAATGATTCTCTATAATACTTTCTAGGCTAAACATTATAAAGAATGTGAAATAAGAATTTTTGATGTTGCTGTTGCATTTTACATTAAGTTTTTTAAAAAAGACAATACTTTTAGAAAGCTAACATTTATTCAGTGTCAATATGAGCTGACACCTGAATTATGAGTAGGAGTCAACCAACCAAGGAGTGTCAGGGAAACATTCCAGGCAGATGGAATGAGAAGCATAAAAGCCCTGAGGCAGGAAAGAAATTGGTGAGTTTAAAAGGTGGTTTGGGGCCGGCCCGGTGGCGCACTGCTACAGTGCGCCACTTGGGAGCGCGGTGGCGCTTCCGCCGAGGGTTCGGATCCCACATACAGACCGGCCGCTCACTGGCTGAGCGAGGTGCGGGCGTGACACCGAGGGTTGTGATCCCATTGCCAGTCCCGGTCCAGTACGGGCGCAACACTGAGGGTTGTGATCCGTTGCCGGTCACGAAAAAAGACAAAAAGGAAGAAGAAAAAAAAAAAGGTGGTTTGTGTGATTGAGGTGAGTGGGGACCAGATAATATGACCTTTTAGGTCATATTAATAATATAATTGCCAATTTTTATCGCCTATCTTTATCACTGGATACTCTGAACCTCTACTTTATTATATCTTAATACTTTCTGAATATTATTTTCTTTCAGTATAATGACCCATAAACTTTAATTATTTAACCATTTTATTTATTTGAAATAAATAAATATGCCTTGCAGATATGTATGTCTTTGCAAGGATATCACAGCCTCAAATAAGTTTCTTAAGTATATGACATAGGCACATCATTGCAGTATAAAGTAATTTGTTGGTTTGTTTCATCTATGCATATAAACAGAAGACAATATTTTTTATTTTTTATTATTATTTTTTTTCCTTTTTGTCTTTTTTCGTGACCGGTAATGGGATCGCAACCCTCGGTGTCATGCCCACACCGCACTCAACCAGTGAGCGGACCGGTCTCTATATGGGATCCGAACCCTCGGCGGGAGCTCCGCCACACTCCCAAGCGCCGCACTCTACCGAGTGTGCCACCGGGCCAGCCCAACAATATTTTTTATATAATAGAAATAGCTAACAGTTACTTAATGCTTGCAACATACCCAGTATTGTGGTGATTTATAATTATAAAATATAATGATTCTGTAATTCTCATAGGAACCCTTTAGCAAGATGTTGTTATTTTTCCCTATAAACATGAGGAAACTTTTGAGGTTTAATTTAAGTAATTTACCCAATGTCAAGCATTTAAGTGATAGCCAAAATTAAGGGGTTTGGCTACAATGCCTATGCTTTTAACTATATAGTACTCCTATATTTTAGGCCAAGATGTTAACCTAATTGATAGTCCTCCCAAATAAAGCAGACTTTTTTTTAAAGTGCTTTCAATTTTTTCCCTTGTACCAGATCCTTTGTAATCTGTTAGCAGTAGATGGTGTTAATGAACCTGATGTCTTAGCAATTAATGGTGGTAAGTATAAAAAATAGAGATTAAAATCTCTGTTGATTTTTAAAAGCAATGAAATATTTTAATTTTAGCTGTTATTTTTTTCTTTTTTAAGCTTCTGTAGCCCTGTCATTATCAGATATTCCTTGGAATGGACCTATTGGTAAGTTAGGATTTGAAAATAAGCAGTATTTATGTTTTTTTCAGTAAATAATAGTGAGCATCTTATAGCAATCTCATAGATTTATTGGCTCTTATTTATTACCTTTCAGGGAATTGGACAAGATGAACATACTAAAACTACTTTTGGGTCTTTCAGACATTTTCATCCTTACCTTGGGTTTTGTTTCTAATAGCAATATATTATGGTGTTATAGATTTTATGTCTCTAGATATTTTGACTTCTGAGTTGCCTCTTTCTGTTAGAGGACTTTGTTTGGACTGGGAAATTATCAGAGTACATACTGTTTCAGGATAGGATAAATGTGTGTTTGTAACTTACAGCTTTTATAAATTGTAATTGTGCAAAATAAAAATGACTCAGGTAAATAATTATTGAATGTCCTAAGTGCTAGATACTGAGCTAAACACTAAAGGAACAAAGGCAGACTAGGTACTAGCAATACAAAGATGAAAGAGGCAGTTCTTGCTTTCAGCATAAGTAAGGGAAAGAGATGTACTTTTTAATAAACAGTATTATTATAAAGACATAGCCAAAGTGCTTAGAAAATGGTAGAGAAGCGTGTCTTTAGTTTTGTGAAGTTAGGTTGCCAAGAAAGATCTCAGAGTAGTCAGCATTTAAGCTGAACCTTAGTAGCAACAGATGTTAAGCATTTACGTTGAAGGGAACACAGTCTAGACCAAGAGGAGAGCATGAACATAACAATAGAGGTGTGGAAGAAGTGATATATTTGAACAGTTCAGAGTGGTCTTGTGAGGCCAGAAGGCAGGGCAGGATAGAATATTCTGTGGGCCTTAAATATCATGGTAAAAATACGGATTTTATGCTTTGGTCACCATCAAAGATAGGGGATTGAAGCCATCACTGGAATAATATCTTGAAAACTGGTAGTTTTTATTAATTGCCAATATATTAATATATTTTAGGGGCAGTACGAATAGGAATGATTGATGGAGAATGTGTTATTAACCCAACACGAAAAGAAATGTCTTCCAGTACTTTAAATTTAGTGGTTGCTGGAGCACCTAAAAGTCAGATTGGTAAGAACTTTAAATACTACATTTATTCTGGATTTTACTTAAAAGTTCTGGCTCCTTAAAAATGCATTTAAACTCTTTCTTGTATGTGTGTTTTGTTAGTAGCTATAAAGATTTTTGTCTTGTTTTATCTCTGTCCTATTTTGGTAGTGTTCTTTATATCAGAGAGTACCTAAAATTATAGAATGTTATGCAGCTTTAATTGAAATATACAGAAGTCTTTATGGGCCGGCCCGTGGCTCTCTCGGGAGAGTGTGGTGCTGATAACACTAAGGCCGTGGGTTCGGATCCCATATAGGGATGGCCAGTTGGCTCATTGGGTGAGCGTGGTGCTGAAAAGCTGACAAAAGTCTTTATTTACCAAGATAATTTCAGTAATTAATTTTAGACTAATTTTAGACTAATAACCGGCCAACTGCCGAAAAAAATTTAATTTAGCTAATTCATTCATTGTAAGCCTGCTTGATGTCCTCTGAAAAAGAGGTGGCCTGTTTCTAGTAGATGGAAAACTACTAATAAAGTAGAAGAAAGTACTGAACATGGGTCACCTTCACATATTCCCTATAACAAAAAATTGCATGAATAGAAATCAGAGCCTCATTCTGTGGAAAGAGAATGGGCATTAGCAGTCAGAATGGCCTGGTTTGAAACCCAGCTCTGCCACTCACTATAGCCATATGACCTTGGACAAATTACTTAAGAGCTTTTATGGTCAGTCTGTTCTACTGTGTGACATTTGTTGTCCAGGACTTTTTGACATGGCATCTTCTAATGTTGGAATATGGATAAAGCATAAAGTAAACTTTTAGTGCTTTTTTATACAGGTAATGTGTGAAACTCCTCATTTCCAGCTTCTGCTTCTGGTATGTTGGTCAGTAATGGAGTTAGAATTAGACAAATGTTTGTTATGATAGACAAAACACATACATAACAGGAGTTGTGTGCTATCTACATATTAATTGGGAATTATTTTGTCAAACCAAATAACAAGGCTTAAAAAAGATGGAAATTTATTTTTCTCTCAGGTAGAAGAAATTCAGAGGTGGTGAGTCCAAGACAGTGATAATGGCTTTATGACGTCTTAAAAAACCTAGATTCCTTCTAACTTCCTGCCCTGTTATCCTCAAAGTGTGGACTCATCTTCACACTTAGGAACTGGTTATCAGAACTCTGGCCAACTCATCTGACTTACAGGCAGGAGGAAGAAAAAGAGGGGAATAGCAAAAAGGCATATGCCAGCTGAGTGAGTCACCCTCCCTTTTAATGAGCTTTCCCAGAAATCCCCACACAGCAGTTTTCATGTACATCTAATTGGGCAGAACTGTGGCACACGACTCACCCTTGACTGCAAGGGAGGTGAGGAAATGGTTTTTGGTTTCTGCTTCCTTAGGTGAGATTTGTACTGGGGGGAGCTATTGTGTAGAGAGGGTATTGCAAAGATTTGGGAAAGCTGTGAATAACAGATGACCTCTACATCTATGTGAGCATCTAGGAAAGAACCTTGAGCAAAATATTGGTTAACTATTTAAAGTTCATTTGGTTTGCTTCTGAATTTTTTTGTTTAAGGTTACAGTGTTCACTATTTTCATTTAGTAAATTGGTCTGGTTACTTTACAGAGGTGTTGTGAAAATAAGAGTCAAAGTTTGCAAAGTGCCCAGCATGCTTGGTAACTAGTAAGCATGCAGTTAATATCTGCTATTATCATTAAGATACAGAAATAAACCTCTTCTGATTGGTCATATAGCCTTTATCTACCTTGGAGTTTGAACCCCTCTAATTTTAAGTAGACAGTGGAGGAATGAACTAAGGATCTTTATTGCGTCTATGGCATGCCATAGAAACCCCATACGTTATCTTCCAACTGGCTGTTCTCACTTTTTGCTGCCTAGATGGAACGATGAGATTCTAAAGACTGCACAAACCTTAGACAGTAGTCTTGGGTAGAGGGAGGCTGAGAGTTCAGGACCATCCAATAAGGAGACTGGTTTCAGGAATTACCGGCCTCCAATTTGTGACTTTTGCATCACTATTTCCATGAAGATATTCAGCCAGCTCTCTCTGCTTTCACAAAGGTGCACCAAATAGATATTTTGACCCCTTGTTCGAATTAATATTGGGCCCAAGTCAAATACCATCATTATAGAGCTTCTGGGATACAAAAATACAAAAAAAGTAATTGCTGCTATTTTATTATTAAATTATTTAGTAATCCAAATCTTTAAAATATGATTTTATAGGGCAAGAATAATTTCTCCATGCTTTCAGCTGCTAGATTACTTAACAGACAATATTCTGCACAATACCATTTAGATACTTATTTTCAACTAGTACATTTAATATCGCTAATTTTTCTGTGTGTGGTAGTATTTAATTTAGGCAAAAGTATACCAGTAACATGTTTTTAGAAAAGGTTTTGTGTCTTGAATTCATAGCTTCAACTAATTTGAAAGATCTTTCATCTTCAACTATTAAAAATAGTTGACAGTTTAAAGCAATCATTTCAACAAGCTTTTTTATTTAAATTTTTAGCATCTATGGCAGTGTTGTCCAGTAGAACTCTCTGCAATGAAAGAAATCTTTTATATCTGAGCATGTGACTCCTTAGTACTTGATATGTGGCTAAAGTGCCTGGGGAACCAAATTTTTAATTTTATATAAAATGAGCTAATTTAAATATATAGCCATATCTGACTAGTAGTTACCGTGTTGGACAGCACAGGTCTGCACACTTAAAACTATAAGAAATTTTCTTTTTTTTTTCTTTAATAGGGAATTTTATTATAAAACATTTTTTAAAAGGAATTGCTTTAAAGTTTAATTAGTGAAAAAATGTATTTGGAGACTATCCACTTTCTTTTACCATATTCTTTTTATATTCGGTTTTTAAAATCAGTTTATTGTGGTATAACTTACATACGTTAAATGCATTATTTTTTCTTTTTATCTCAAATTTAATTCTGTGAAAGCGATAAAGGATGTCATGGAAATACAGATGAGGAAAAGAATATAATCATCTCAGTGTCATAGTATCAGAGGACGCTTCATTCGTCATGCCCAGAATGAAGTTTTGTTTTATCTTCCCCAAACACTAGCATGCCCCATTCTCCTTTTTATTGCTTGTTTTGCTTAGTACTTCTTAAAACAAAAATAATCATCTTGAATTCAATGTTCAACTGCCAAAGAAAGAATAACAGCAGGGCACATACTTAGGACTCAAATGAAATTGTAAGCACTAGCTGGCGCAAACAGTAGACAGTGGTTTTTATAAATATGACCTTATTATCTAAAACTCTTCTGATCCAGGGTCTCCTAAACAAATTGATAACTCACATCAGCATGATTTATGTTGAAATATTCACAAGGAACAACAATGTGTTCTTTGAAAACTCAATAAGATCTCAGACTATCCAAATTTGAATTCAGGTCTTTGAGAAGTGAGAAGCTTGTACTAAGCAACTGCTACATTTCTGCTGCAGTAAGTTATTTTGGACAGTTATACCTAGACTCTCCTTGGTTTCATCCAGCAAAATGTCTAGGGTACAAACAGGAAATCATGCCAGCCAGTTAAGGGTTCAATATGCATGATTTTTATTCTCTTGCTCTGAGAGCTTGTATCAAAAAGAAAAATTAAAGCAAGGAAAATAACTGAAGATTTATGGGCCTTTTGTGCTTTAAAAAGAAAAAAAAAGGTATCCATTAATTTGCTCAGATGCAGGACTTAATGGTCCTGTATTTTGCAGTTTTTAAGAATGGTTTTTAAGGTTGGAAAGGAGGGAAAACATTCACTACCCCTTCCCAGAATTTACGTAGAGAGTAGCGTTCTTTACACTCAAAAACTGTGCCAGCAGTTCAAATGTGACCAAAGTAAACGTAGAATAGAAATGTTCTAAACACAGCTAGGACTCAGCAAAACACACTAAAATCATGATTACATTTTAAAAGAAATGCACAAAAACCAAGTAGGCATTTTGAGATTTTTTTCATTTGAAGGTAATCTTAACACTATTAAATTTACAAATATGCTAATTTAAATACCCAATCCTATTTATCTAAAACATACATTGCAAACGTACAAATATCTGTTCTCTCCACATGTCAGTGCCCATTCATATAGTTTGGAAGTGGGGAAAAATAGATTCCCCATATACCTGCAAGTCAGCAAGTGTTTCTTTACAGTTAACTTTAGCAAAATTCATACAAAATAGTAATTACCAGTGATCTTCTTTACTTGTTAACTCACAAGGAAACACCTTTAAAACTGCATTTTGTTAAAGTGTCTGTACTAAAATGTAGAAAAACTGAATTACACAAGTATTGAAAAGTTTAAAATTCTGTTGTTGTTTTTTTTTTTTAAGATGACCTGCAAGGGAATCTTAACCCTTGACTTGGTGTTGTCAGTACCACACTCTCCCAAGTGAGCTAACCGGGCATCCCTATATAGGGATCCAAACCCATGGCCTTGGTGTTATCAGCACCACACTCTCCCAAGTGAGCCACGGGCCGGCCCAAAAATTCCTTAATTTTTTATTCGTGGTACCACTACCACAATTTACAGGGCAATATACCTGATGTAATGAAAAGAAAAAGAAAAAGCTACACAGATAAAAGACGTCAGGAATGTATATCTAATTGACATTACATTAGCCCAAAAATTCCTTAATTTTTTATTCCTGGTACCACTACCACAATTTACAGGGCAATATACCTGATGTAATGAAAAGAAAAAGAAAAAGCTACACAGATAAAAGACGTCAGGAATGTATATCTAATTGACATTACATTAGCCCAAAAATTCCTTAATTTTTTATTCCTGGTACCACTACCACAATTTACAGGGCAATATACCTGATGTAATGAAAAGAAAAAGAAAAAGCTACACAGATAAAAGACGTCAGGAATGTATATCTAATTGACATTACATTATATTAATCGATAGCTGCACTTTTTTGCAAACTGTGGCTATGACAGTCCTGAACAAGAATGGTTTCCTGTTTAAGCTGCAGTAATTTTTCTGACTGTGGATCATCGTTCGTTCTGTAGCACATTTTTACATTTCCTCTAATGCATTTGGGACGACTGTCTCAGAGTAACCTGCAGCTTTCCTAACTACTCCTCGCGCTCTCTCCTGCTAAGAACTGTAGCCCTTTTCTGCTGTTTTTAGAACCTTCTGCTACCATATCCACCACTTCCACCACCAGATCCATAACCACCAACACAGGGACTGCCTGAGCCTCTTCCACCAAAACTAACCCCCTTCATGGGTCCATAATTTGATTGCTATTTTCCACTATAATATCCAAAATCATCCTAGTTCCCACCACCACCATAGTTACCACCACCCAAATTTCCTCCTTCATTGTAACCATCATATCCTCCACCACCACCACATCCACCACCTTAGTTTCCATATCCTGGTCCACCACCATCATAGCCCCTCTACTGCTATAGCCAGGACCACCACCATAATTGCCACCCTTACCTCCAACTCCATTATATCCACCATCACCTCCATAACTACCTCTGCTGCCCCCATCTCTACCACCATAGCCTCCTCTTCCACCAGTTTCCACCACAGCCAAAATTACCTCCACCACTTCCAAAATATCTTCCACAACCCATAAAGTTGCCAGATCCACCTCCATGTCCTCTTTGTGATCCAGCAGACTGCATTTCTTGTTTAGAAAGAGCTTTTTTCACTTAATTATTCCCATTAATAGTGTAGTATTTCTAAACAACAATTTTATCAACTGTTTCATTATCATGTTACTTTTGATGATCTTGATACCATTGATAAAATTGTTGTTCAGTCTTCCATAACTTCTGTGGTTTCAGTCTTGCCATACTTTTCAAAGTCCCTCAAATTATATTCTTCTGTATCTTCTTTAATACCACCAACAAAAATTTTTCTTCACTGTTAGATGGGCACCAGGCTTTACAGAATCTAGTCTAGAAACAGATCTGTTTGGTTCCACTACATGCCCATCAACCTTGTGTGGTCCAGCACACATTGTTGCATTTACCTCTTCAACACAAGAATGTCACAAAACCAAAGCCTGTGGAACACTTTGTTTGAGGGTCTCTCATTACCACACAATCTGTGAATGTGCTCCATTTCTCAAAATGTTTTCTTAAGCTATCATCTGTAGTTTCCAAGCTCAGACCACCAATAAACAGTTTTCTCAACTGCTCTGGTTCCTTTGGATTATGGCCTTCATTCCCCACAGCAGCTGGAGTTGGGCTGGGGACAACTGGTCAGCAGTTTTACCTCCATTTTGAAACTGGACTCACCTCTTCCAACTCGCATTCAGTATGGGCTGGAATGAAGTATTAATTAACCCTCCCCAATTTGTAATATAATTGTCTTAATATTCCTCTACATTTAGAATCATATCAGGCAGTGTTATAATTTTTGCCTTTGCTTCAATCATCAGACATAATTTAGAAAACTCAGGAGAAAAAGGAAAGCCTATTTATTATATTTATCCATATTTTTGCTTACTGTGTTCTTTTCCTTTCTAATTGTCCATGTTTTTTTTTTCTTTTATTGTTTCCATCCTGTTTAGAGAACTTCCTTTAGCCATTCTTTTAGGGTAGGTCTGCTGGTGACAAATGTTCTTAGTTCTTCTTCATCTGACAGTCTTGACTTCCTCTTCATTCTCTAAATATTTTCACTGGGCATAGGCTTACTTGAAACAGGATTACTGCAAAGATTGCCCCATCTGTGCATGAATTAGACAATGTGACAGTGAGTCAGAATTAATTGGGAGGCCATATCAAATACTTGTTAAGCAGGAAGCATTTATTGGATACCTACTGTGTTGCATATTTTAAAATTTTATTTAAAATGCATATTTAAAAGAAATGCAGTTGTACCCTTTAAAAGGTTGAATTTTATGATATGTGACATCTCAAAGCTGTTATTTTTTTAAGTGTATGCATAATCTATTTTCTGCTTCATATTTTTATGAGAAACACCTCCTTAAATTTAAGAATATAAACCTAAATTCAGATATCAAAATTTCTTTATTCATTTACTGCTGTTTACATTTTGCAAGTATATTGATTCTGAGGAAAGAAATCTTAAAGGTAGATGTATCACTAAGAAATAAAATTGTTTCATAATATTTACATCATGTTATGACATAAATATTGTGCTTGACCCCACAAGGTTGATGGGCATGTAGTGGAACCCAAGAAAGTTGTTACTAGACTGGATTCTGTAAAGCCTGGTGCCCATCTAACAGTGAAGAAAATTTTTGAAAATGCTGTATTGGTAAAGGTTCAATGGCATCATCTTTTTTTTTTCTTTTTTCTTTTAAACAGTCATGTTGGAAGCCTCTGCAGAAAACATTTTACAGCAGGACTTTTGCCATGCCATCAAAGTGGGAGTGAAATATACCCAACAAATAATTCAGGGCATCCAGCAGTTGGTAAAAGAAGTTGGTGTAACCAAGAGGATACCTCAGAAGTTATTTACCCCTTCACCAGAGATTGTGAAACATGCTCATAAGTAAGAACATCTATACAAAGGAAAATATGTAATTGTCACCAGATTTAATTTTCTCTCAGGAAAAAAACTTTCCAAGGAAGTACTGTCCATGCATTACTTCATAAATAGCACTTTTCTGTTGTAAGAGTCATTTCCATAGATACCTGTCTAATGCCTAAAAGGATAAATGTATGTCTGTCTTCTAAGGCCTAAGTTTGAATCTCAAATGAAAGGGAGAGTGTGTTTATTGGTCAGCATTCAGATATTCCTCATCTCTCTCTGTGTCTGGGTAAAAGAGAATAAAGCATAAGATGTTTGAATATCTCAGGAAACTATTGAGGTTCTCAAAAAGAAATCAAGTATAACTACCAGTATGTGCCTAGTGTTTAGAACAGTACCTGACACATAGACAGGCACTCAGTAAATATCACTAGAAAATGTTTTCATTTTATTTGAAATAAATTGAAAAGGCTAATAATTTCCCTTAATGTCAGTCTCACAGCCATTAGTTAGAAATTAAAGAATAATATAAAATGTTCCCAACAAAAGAGTTTCCTGTGGTAACTGATCCAAAATGGGTAGAACAGAAGAAAGCAAGAGGTTAGAAAGAATATGATATGTGTATAAGAAAAATCTAAGGTAGAATTAACTGAACAATTAACAAGAAGGGAGGGCATTGTACCATGTATGAGAGATTTACACCTGACAAGTAGGGAGAAAGAAATTTGTGTTCTATATCATAAATAGTTAACAGATTAGTAATGATAAACAGCAAAATATACATATTTTAATGTTTTATGAAATTTTTATTGTTAAATTTTTAACATTAAATATATTGGTTTTATTTATACTAGAAACTGCCTCATGTTTTCAAATATTGTTATGCTAACATTTATTTTGTGCTTAAAATAGACTCGCCATGGAGAAACTCTATGCAGTTTTTACAGATCATGAACATGATAAAGTAGGTATACCTGATTTTTGTCTTATTTAATTGTTCTAAAAATACTTTTTGTCATAAGACATGTAATTTTGTATATGAATGTTACTCCAATTTTTCTTAAAAGTCTCTGAACAAGAAGCTGAATAAAAGCCTAGCTCTTTGCTTCTCCATTCTTCTTTTGTTGATTAATACAAGTTTAGGGAATTGTGCAGATATATTTGAATTAATTAAACAGGTGCTATTTCTTATAAAATCAATAACCAGTTCTAATCTTTTAAAGAATATTACCATCAGAGAAATCTGAGTACTCCTACAATGTGCTCATCGTATAATAATTTAAAATTAAAAATGTTAAATGTTGCCATATATGCATAATAACTGAACCTCAACTTTCTTTTAGATTTCCAGAGATGAAGCTATTAACAAGATAAGATTAGAAACAGAGGAACAACTAAAAGGTGAATTTTATTTTTATTAATTTAAAAAAAAACTTCAAGGAAATAATAGATTTAAAAAAATTTTTGGTTGAAAGACCTCAAAGAAATCATTTATTCTCATTGCGCTTCAGTTTTATCTTCGGTAAACTTGCAATATGATACATCACGGGTTACTGTTAAATTAACTTCTGTGAATGTCGCTAGCACTACACTTGATACAGGGTAGATACCTAGTAAATGTTGAATGTGAAATGTTCCTGATCTTTTCTAGATCAGACTCCTCTTATCTTCTAAGATGGGTAGCCATATATCCTATCATTTGAAAACCCCAAAGATATTCTTTTAAAATCTTGAGATCTTAATCTGTGAAACTGCAATACTAATAATACCTGGTTTATGGGGATTAAATGAGTAAATAATTTACATCTGTGCCTGGCACATGGAAAGTGTTCGATAAATGTTAACCGATGCTGCTGTTATTTTCAGTATTGTGTGGAATTGTAAGATGTAGACTTTAGATAATTTAGCTCTCCAGAAATTATTAAGCAGAAGACTTACTGTATAATATCAGTCTCAGACCAGCTGAATGTGAATGAAGCATGACATATAGTTCTTGTTAATTTTTCTGCTAATAAACAAATATCCTCTCACCTGAATACTTGTCTTATTTTAAGATAAAAATTCTAGAGGAAAAAAAAAAACAAAAAAATAGAATTCTGCTGTTAGCATTGAAATTAGGGCCATTACCTATAATTGTCTTTGAAAAAGTTTAGTTCTTTCTCATTACATTTCATCCTGTTTATTAAGACTGAGAAGTTGTATATCACATATTGCCTCATTTAAAAAGAAAAGTGATTTTGTGTTTGTATTATACATAATAGAATATCTCCTTGACTCTCTAGGTTGATAGGTTAATACTTTAAATGCTTTATTACTAATTGTTTTCCTTTCCAAATGCAACCCAGTTAAAGCATAAAAGTTCCTATTAAAGTGTAATATTAAAAATTATTCTTGCCTAATGACGATACAATAATTAATATATATCCCTCTTTCTGTGGCCATTTCTTATATTTTGGTTACTTTAAAGCTATATTTAAGGGCCAACCCATGGCTCACTTGGAAGAGTGTGGTGCTGATAACACCAAGGCCATGGGTTCGGATCCCTGTATATAGGGATGGCCGGTTAGCTCACATGGGAGAGCGCAGTGCTGATAACCCCAAGTCAAGGGTTAAGATCCCCTTACCAGTCATCTTTAAAAAAAATAATAATAAAATAAAGTTATATTTAATAAACCAAACACTTGAGAGAACACTACTTAAAACTTGGCATAAATTAATCAGTAAGGTAGAATAGCTTATCATCTAAAACCATAAGCCTTTGAAGCAAACATCTGTATTCAGGTCACAGCTGTGTCAGTTACTAGCTGTGTAATCTCAGTTTACTCCACCTCTTTAAGCCTCAGTTGTTTTCTTCTATAGAATGGGGATAATGATAGAATTTACCTCCTAAGTTATTATGAAGATTAAAGGCATTAAAAAATATCTTCTGTCTACAGTAGATTATGCATAGAATAGTGTTCTCTAAAGAGTTATGATCTATAATAAGGTATTACTTATTTAGTCATTCACACATTAAGCAAGAGAAAAAAACCCTGTAAATTGCCTGGCTTATGAAACACTTGATAAATGTTAGCTAAAAAACAGTTGGTATATAAAAAGATATATAAGGAAAATGGCTCCCTTATGTGCAAATTAATATAAAAGCTCCTGAGGCAAAAGAGTGAGGGTGACTACCCTTAAAACTCAGTTAGGGGCCGAGCCCGTGGCGCACTTGGGAGAGTGCAGCGCTGGGAGCGCAGCAGTGCTCCCACCGCGGGTTCGGATCCTATATAGGGAGGACCGGTGCCCTCACAGCGCTCACTGATTGAGTGCGGTGCGGCCGGTCTCAAAAAGGACAAAAAAAAAAAACAAAAAAAAAACTCAGACCTTTTCATAATATGGTTGGCTGGATCTGTCAGGTAACAATACAATAGGAAGCTGCTTTCGAAGCACTATTATTCTGGTAGAAAGTAAACTAAGTTCCCAATAATAACACACTTGAGTTACTTAGCACTTGTTGTGTCTCACTTGCTTGAAAACATTTGATTTATCTACTTTGTTTGCCTGAGGACTAAATGTTCAAAGTCAACTCCCTTTGTTTACTCCCATAATTGATTTGATGCTGTGAACTTTAGAGAAATCTTATCTTCCAAAAAGAGAAAATCTTCGTTTTCATTTGTCTTTTTCTATAGAAAAATTTACAGAAGTTGATCCATATGAAATAATAGAATCCTTCAATGTTGTTGCAAAGGAGATATTTAGAAGTATTATTTTGAATGAATACAAAAGGTAAACATATCCTTTTCTGATGGAATTGAAGCATGCACTGTCTCTGCAAGTTGCCTTGAAAGTGGCAGCTTGCTCAAAGGAAGGAATTAATTTTTTTCAAGTGAACAGTAAGGAATTCTAATATTTATTTTATAAATGGGCACCTGTTGAAGAAAGAGTATGTGAATTGTGTCGATGTGAGACTGTCTCTCTTAGGCCTTCTGTGTAGAGCAGTGCTTCACATCCCTGACTCCACATCAGAATTACTGCAGAGCTTTTTAACAATACAGTGTATATTTAGGTCACAACCTCAGACATTCTGATTCAGTGGGACTTATGGTGGAACCCGAATATCTGTATTATTTTTTAAGGTTTTACAGGGGGTTATGATACACAGCTGGGTTTGAGAACTTCCTGATAGAGAGATGATGTGTGATTTTTCTGATTTCCAACACTGCTTTATGTACTTATTTCCTTTATTACTATAGGTGTGATGGTCGAGATTTGACTTCACTTAGGAATATAAATTGTGAAATAGATATGTTTAAAACTCTTCATGGATCAGCATTATTTCAAAGGGGACAAACACAGGTATTATATGTAAAAAGCCACAACTCTTTGCTGAATTAGGATTGTTTAATGATATCTAATAGTAGTACACTATGTAGATGCTATAGGTTTTTATCATATGGAATATATTTATTTAGATTAATATCTGGTATGTGTTTTTTTCAAATATTTAACAGGGTTCTTATTAGGTATAACTGTCATACAATAAACTGCATGTTTAAAGTCTATGATTTGATAAGTTTTCACATGTATACTACTGGGAAACTGTTACCACAGTCAAGATAATGAGCATGTCTATTACCCCCAAAAGTTGCCTCATGCCTCTTTATAATACCTTCTTCCTGCTCCCCTCTCCCCTCAGGCAACTACTGACCTGCTTTTGTCACTGCAAATTAGTTTGCATTTCTAGAATTATCTGGTGTTTTTATTTTTTCTTTAAATCTTAGATACACAAAATCAAATCACTCATACTCTTCAGTTTATGGTATATTGTCATTATTGGTCTCTTCAAGGCCCTCATTTGTTTTCTTCATTTAGCCCGTACCTCAGTCCCATTTTATTTCTTTACATAGGTACCCTCTCTCTTACATTTAACAAAAAGTCAAAGAAGACTTGTATTATCTCTTAATTCCATTTTTCCATGAACTTTTTGAAGTACCCTCATATTTTTCTAGTTCAGCTTCTGTTCACTTATTTACCTATATGTAGATCCATCATTTTGTATATGGATTATGCTTTCTACCTCTTTCTCTTACATTAATCACTACTTTAATTTTACCGATAGGTACAAAGTGGCATTTTGTTGCTTCAGTTTGTATTTATTTCCCTGATTATTAGTGAGGCTGAGAATGTCTTCATGTAATAGCCAATTAACATGTTCACTTTATAAACCATTCCCTGGGGTCTGCACACCTCCAAGGCACTATTCTTGTATAGATGGTCTCCCATAGAGTTGTGCAGTATGGTGGCCCTGGTTCTGGATTGCTCTTTTGTGAATGTTCTGTCCATATATTTTGGCCAATTTTTTTCTTTTCTAAATATGGTTTAGAAAAGAGTTAATCAGAGTTAATTTTGTACCACTTTAAAAATGTTTCTAAATATGATTTTCAGTAACAAACCAGACTTTATATGTCTCCTTTTTGTTTCTTGCCTTTTAACTTTGCCTGTGGTGGCTTACTGTATGTCTAGAGTAAACCTAAAATCTTTACTTTTGTTATAGTTAATCCTTCCCTTTTTTAATTTTGTAGTTTGAATTTATTTTTTGACAAATATTTGGGTTTTTAAAATTTTTTTAAGTGGTTTTTGTTTGTTTGTTGGTAGCTGGCTGGTACAAGGATCAGAACCCTTGGTCTTGGTGTTACAAAGTGTATAGTTCGTATTTTTAAAGTTTTATTTAAGGAATCTTTCCTTACCTCAACGTCACAGAATAATTCACCTTCTTTTTCTATTAGTTTTAGCTAGTTTTAGCTGTCAAATTTAGACTATTAATCAATCTTGAAATTTATTCCTGCACATGGTTATGAAGTGCAAATCTCCATAGTGAGCCAATTTTACAGCATCATTTACTAATAATTTATTTTTCCCACTGATTTGTGATGTCACCTTATCATATTGAAACTTTATAAATACATTTTATTTATTTTTTATTTTTTATTTTTTATTTTTTTTGTCTTTTTCGTGACCGGTAAGGGGATCGCAACCCTTGGTATGGTGTCGCCCACACCGCGCTCAGCCAGTGAGCGCACCGGCCATTCCTATATAGGATCCGAACCTGCAGCAGGAGCGTCGCTGCGCTCCCAGTGCCGCACTCTCCCGAGTGCGCCACTCATCAAATATTTATGTATTAGATTAATTACCATCTATTTTCAAGGTTCTAGTCTACTTCTAATGTACACAGGATGATCGCATTACTTTAAATAAGAGCCTGACCTTGGTTGTAATGATATTATTATTATTTTTTTTTCTTTTTTTTTGTCTTTTTTCATGACCGGCAACGGATCGCAACCCTCAGTGTCGCGCCCGCACCGGACCGGGTCTGGCAACGGGATCGCAACCCCGGGTGTTGCTCCCGCACCTCGCTCAGCCAGTGAGCGGCCGGTCTGCATGTGGGATCCGAACCCTCGGCGGGAGCACCGCCACACTTCCCAAGTGGCGCACTGTAGCAGTGCGCCACCGGGCCGGCCCAAATACATTTTAAAACTATATTTTCCCATTGCTTTGTGAATTCCAGGTCACTGGAGTGCTTAGTCCATTCATGTTTAATTATTAATGTGATTGAATTTAGGTCTGTCATTTATTACTTGTCTTTCTTTAGCCTCTCTATGTTTTGTTTCTCTATTCTTACTTTCTACCTTCTTTTTGGATTAATCGTATATTTTTTAGAATTCCATTTTAGATCTAATTTTGTACCATTTCACTAAAATGAAGAAACTTTGCAACCATTTAGATCCATTTTCCCCTCCTTTCAATTCTTTTTGCTGTAGTTGACAAGTGAGTTACATGTATATATGTCATAGACACCACAAGGCAGTATTATAATGTTTATTTTAAATGGTGATATGTATTTTATTTTATTTTATTTTATTTTTTTTTTGGCAGCTGGCCCGTATGGGTATCCAAACCCATCACCTTGGTGTTATAAGGCTGCACTCTAACCAACTGAGCTATCCAACCAATCCAACAATGATATGTATTTTTAAAAATTTAAGAGGGAAAAGATAGTCTTTTATATTGAACCACATATTTACCATTTCTGATGCTTTTTTATCCCTTCCTAAAGATCCAAGTTTCCATCTGTGTTATTTCCCTTCAGTCTGAAAAGACTTTAATACTTTCCTATGGTTCTTCTGAGAGCAAATTCCTATTTTTCCTTTATTTGAAAATGTCTTTTTTAAATTTTTATTTATAAAGAATTTTTTGCCAAATATAGAATTCTGGGTTGATGCTTTTTTCTTTTAGCACTTAAGGATGTTTCAATGTGTTTTCTTCTCCATATTTTTCTGATGAGAAGCAAAGTTGCATTTAAATCATTTTCTGTATGTTGTTTGTTGTTTTCATGTGAGTACTTTCAAGATTTGCTGTTTGTCTTAGGTTTTCAGCAATATGACCGTGGAAAGGTGTGATTTTTTTTGGATTTATCCTGCTAAGTTTCCTGACCTCAAATATGTAAATTGTCTTTCATCAAACTTCAGAAATTGTACCCATTCTTTCCTTTTTTTTAACTGATTATGCATATTCATGGGGCACAAAGCTGACCATTACCACCTGTGTCCAAGACATAATAATCAGATCAATACTATCATTATACCCATTGCCACAAATTGCAATTATTCCCTGTGTCCCTTACCCAACCTTTGCCTGATCTCCTTTGCCCTACCCCGTCTCCTAGTAACCCTAGGTATGTTCTCTCCTTCTGCAAGTCCAACACACCACTGTGGTCTTTCTTTCCTTCTTTCTCTCTTAGCTCCCACTTATAAGTGAGGACATGAGATATTTTTCCCTCTGTGCCTGGTTTATTTCACTTAACATAATTTTCTCCAAGCTCATCCATGTTGCTCTGAGTGGCAGAATTTCATTCTTTTATGGCAGAGTAGTATTCCATAGTGTATATATACCACATTTGCCTTATGCAGTCATCCCTTGATAGAAATTTAGGTTAATTTCATATCTTGACTATTGTAAATAGAGCTGCAATGAACATGGGAGTGCATGTATCCTTTCAACATGATTTCCATTCTTTTGGATATATTCCTAGAAGTGGGATTGCTGGATTGTATGGTAGTTCTATCTGTAGTTGTTTGAGAAACCTCCATAATGTTTTCTGTAGTGGCTCTGCTAATTTATAACCCACCAACAGTGTGGGAGAGTTCCTCCCTCTCCACATCCTTGCCAGCATTTGCTATTCTCTGTCTTTTTGGTTATAGGCAGTTTAACTGGGGTTAGATGATATCTTAATGTGGGTTTAATTTCCATTTTCTGATGATTAGTAATGTTGAACATTTTTTCATGTACCTGTTGGCCATTTGTATGTCTTCCTTGGAAAAAAGTGTCTATTCAGCTCCTTCGCCCACTTTTTAATTAGGTTATTTGTTTTTTTTACTGTGTAATTGCTTGATTTCCTTGTATATTCTGGATACTAATCCCTTGTCAGATGTATAGTTTCCAGATATTTTCTCCCACTCTGTAGGTGGTTGTTTCATTCTGTTGATTGTTTCCTTTGGTGTGCAGAAGCTTTTTAGGTTGATATACTCCCATTTGTTTATTTTTTTCTTTTGTTCTTGTGGTTTGGGGCTCTTATTCATAAAGTCTGTGCCTAAACCTAGGTCCTGAAGTGCTTCTTCTGTATTTTCCCTTAGTAGTTTTACAGTTTCAGGTCTTATACAGAAGTCTTTAATCCATTTTGAGTTGAGTTTGGTAGATGGTGAGAGGTGTATGTCTACTTTCATTCTTCTGCATATGGATATCCAGTTTTCACAGCAGCACTTATTGAAGAGGCAGTCTTTTCCCCAGTGTATGTTTTTGTTGCTCTTGTCAAATATCAGTTGGTTGAAAGTTTGTGGGGTGATTTCTAGGTTCTCTATTCTACTCTGCTGGTTCAAGTGTCTATTTTTATGTCAGTACCATGCTGTTTTGGTTACTATAGCTTTGTAGTATAATTTGTAGTCAGGTAGTGTTATGCGACCGGCTTTTATTTTTTTTTGCTCAGGATTGCTTTGGCTGTTCAGGTTCTTTTGTTCCATATGAATGTTAAGATTGTTTTTTCCATTTCTGTGAAGAAAGTCATTGCTATTTTGATGGGGTTTGCATTGAATCTGTAGATCACTTTGGGTAGTATGGACATTTTCGCAGTGTTAATTCTTCTAATCCAAGATCATGGAATGTTTTTCCATCTTTTTTTGTCTTTAATCTCTTTCACTGGTGGTTTGTAGTTCTCATTGTAGAGATCTTTCTCCTCCTTGGTTAAATTGATTCCTAGGTATTTTATTTCATTTTTTTATGACTATTGTAAGTGGGCTTACTTTCTTGATTTCTCTGTTAGTTCCTTATTGGAGAATATAAACACAACTGATTTTAGGTCATTGATTTTATATCCTGCAGCATTACTGAAATTATTATTCAGCTCTAGGAGTTTTTTCTTTTCTTTTTCTTTTACTTTATTTTATTTTATTTTATTTTGTCGATATACAATGTGGTTGATTATTGTGTCCCATTACCAAAAGCCCCATCCCTCCTCTCTCTCCCCCCTCCCACCCAACTCAAAGTGGAGTTAGCTTGTCGTATCAACTTCAAGGAATTGTAGTTGTTAAGTCTTCTTCCCCCACCCCGTTTTGTGTGTGTGTGTGTGTGTGTGTGTGAATTTATTTATTTATTTTTAGCTCCCACCAAGAAGTCAGAACATGTGGTATTTCTCTTTCTGTGCCTGACTTGTTTCACTTAATATAATTCTCTCAAGGTCCATCCATTTGTTGCAAATGGCGTATTTCATTCGATTTTATAGCTGAGTACTATTGCATTGTGTAGATATACCACAATTTCCATATCCACTCATCCGATGATGGACATTTGGGCTAGTTCCAACTCTTGGCTATTGTAAAGAGTGCTGCAATGAACATTGGGGAACAAGTATACCTTCAACTTGATGATTTCCATTCCTCTGGGTATATTCCCAGCAGTGGGATATCTGGGTCATATGGCAGATCTATCTGTAATTGTTTGAGGAACCTCCATACCATTTTCCATAGAGGCTGTACCATTTTGCAGTCCCACCAACAATGTATGAGAGTTCCTTTTTCTCCGCAACCTCGCCAGCATTTATCGTTCACTCTTTTGGATTTTAGCCATCCTAACTGGCGCAAGATGGTATATCAGTGAGGTTTTGATTTGCATTTCCCGGAAGCTGAGTGATATTGAGCATTTTTTCCTATGTCTGTTGGCCATTTGTAAATCTTCCTTAGAGAAATGCCTACTTAGCTCTTTTGCCCATTTTTTAATTGGGTTGCTTGTTTATTTCTTGTAAAGTTGTTTGAGTTCCTTGTATATTCTGGATATTAATCCTTTCTCGGATGTATCTTTTGCAAATATTTTCTCCCACTCTGTTGGTTGTCTTTTAACTCTGTTAATTGTTTTTTTGCTGTGCAGAAGCTCTTTAGTTTGATATAATCCCATTTGTTTATTTTTCCTTTGGTTGCCCATGCTTTCGGGGTCATGTTCCTGAAGTCTGTGTCCAGTCCTATTTCCTGAAGTGTCTCTCTGGAAGATATACAAATGGCCAACAGACATATGAAAAAATGCTGCACACCACTCAGCATTCGGGAAATGCAGATCAAAACTACACTGAGATACCATCTCACC
>NW_007726776.1:281166-282270 GCF_000696425.1 Galeopterus variegatus
GGTGAGATGGTATCTCAGTGTAGTTTTGATCTGCATTTCCCGAATGCTGAGTGGTGTGCAGCATTTTTTCATATGTCTGTTGGCCATTTGTATATCTTCTTTAGAGAAATGTCTATTTAGCTCTTTTGCCCATTTTTTAATTGGGTTGCTTGTTTATTTCTTGTAAAGTTGTTTGAGTTCCTTGTATATTCTGGATATTAATCCTTTCTCGGATGTATCTTTTGCAAATATTTTCTCCCACTCTGTTGGTTGTCTTTTAACTCTGTTAATTGTTTTTTTGCTGTGCAGAAGCTCTTTAGTTTGATATAATCCCATTTGTTTATTTTTCCTTTTGTTGCCTGTGCTATTGGGGTCGTATTCATGAAGTCTGTGTCCAGTCCTATTTCCTGAAGTGTCTCTCCTACATTTTCTTTTTTTTTTAAAAAAGATAACCAGTAAGGGGATCTCAACACTTGACTTGGTGTTGTCAGCACCACGCCCACCAAAGTGAGCCAACTGGCCATCCATATACGGGATCCGAACCCACAGCCTTGCTGTTATCAGCACCACACTCTCCCGAGTGAGCCACGGGCCGGCCCGTCTTCTATGTTTTCTATAAGTAGTTTTATTGTTTCAGGGTGTATATTTAATTCTTTAATCCACTTTGAGTTGACTTTAGTGTATGGTGAAAGGTATGGGTCTAGTTTCATTCTCCTGCATATTGATATCCAGTTCTCCCAGCACCATTTGCTAAAGAGGCAGTCTCTTCCCCAGTGAATAGGCTTGGTGCCTTTCCTTTGTCAAAGATGAGATGGCTGTAGGTGTGTGGGTTGATTTCTGGACTCTCTATTCTATTCCATTGATCGGCATGTCTGTTTTTATGCCAGTATCATAGTTTCGCTTATGATAGCTTTGTAGTATCGTTTAAAGTCAGGTAGTGTTATGCCTCCAGCTTTTCTTTTTTTTTTTTTTTTTTTTTTTGCTCACCGTTGCTTTGGCTATGCTTGGTCTTTTGTTATTCCATATCAAAGTCTGGATGGCTCTTTCCATTTCTGAGAAAAATGTCACTGGAATTTCGATGGGGACTGCATTGAATTTGTATACCACTTTGGGTAGAATGGACAT
>NW_007726776.1:283673-304983 GCF_000696425.1 Galeopterus variegatus
TCAGAGAATAGACTTATTATTTATAAGAATAGCTACTCCAGCTCATTTTTCTTTTCTGTTTGCATGGTATATCTTTTTCCATCCTTTCACTCTTAGTCTATGTGAATCTTTATGAGTGAGGTGGGTCTCTTGAAGTTAGCATATAGTTGGGTCCTCCTTTTTAATCCAGCCAGCCAGTCTGTGTCTTTTGAGTGGGGAATTTAAGCCTTTTACATTAAGAGTTGTTATTGAAAAGTGTTGATTTATTCCTACCATTTTATTGGTTGTTTGGTTGTCTTAGGTGTCTTTTGTTGGTTGTCTTAGATGTCTTTTGTTCCTTGCTTTCTGATATACTGTTTGTTTTCTGTGTTTGTTGGTTCCTTAGGATGTAGATAGCTTTTTTGTTTGTTTGTTTTCTCTTCATGAATGCCATTTTTATTATACTAGGGGGTTTTGATTTTTCTTGGGTTTTTACGGCGGTGGTATTTATTTTTTAGGAACCAAACCCAGTACTCCCTTGAGAATTTCTTTTAAGGGTGGTCATGTGTTGGTGAACTCCCACAGTTTTTGTTTGTCTGAGAAATATACTATTTGCCCTTCATTTCGGAAGGATAGCCTCACAGGGTAGAATATTCTTGGCTGAAAATCTCTGTCTTTTAGTATTTTGAATATATCATCCCATTCCTTTCTGGCTTTTAGGGTTTGTGATGAAAAGTCTGATGTTAGCCTGATTGGGGCTCCCTTATAGGTTATTTGACGCTTCTCTCTCGCAGCTCTTAAGATTCTCTCTTTGTCTTTGAGTTTTACCAATTTGACTATAACATGTCTTGGAGAAGAACTTTTTGAGTTGAATACGTTTGGAGATCGTTGAGCTTCCTGGATCTGAAGATCTGGGACTTTTCCTATACCTGGGAAGATTTCCGCCACTATTTTCTTGAATATGGTTTCAATGCACTCTCCTTTTTCCTCCCCTTCTGGAATACCCATGACTCGGATATTTGAGCACTTAAGGTTGTCTGATATATCTCTCAGATTTTCTTCAATGCCTTTGATTCTTTTTTTTTTTCTGCTTGTGTTATTTCAAACAGCGCTTCTTCAAGTTCAGAGGTTCTCTCTTCAACTTCGACAGGCCTGCTGGTTAAACTCTCCGTTGTGTTTTTTATTTCGCTCAATAACTTATTCAGTTCGGCAAGTTCTGCTACATTTTTTTTCAGGGCATTGATTTCCTTGTACATTTCCTCTTTCAGGTCCTGTATACTTTTTCTCATTTCATCATGATGTCTATCTGAGTTTTCTTGTATCTCATTTAGTTTCCTTAGAATTATCACTCGAAATTCCTTGTGAGTCATTTCAAGGGCTTCTTGTTCTATGGGATCTAGAGCTTGAGATTTATTATCTTTGGGTGGTGTACTTTCTTGATTTTTTGTATTTCTGGTATCTTATCTTTGATGTTTATTCATTGTGGCAGGGGGTTTCACAGTCCACAGGTTTGACACTATTGTCTGACTAATATGTTGCTGGGGTTGCCAATTTGGTATGGCTACCTCAGTGACTACTCAGTTGGCCACTAGTGCCTTGCGTGTGTGGTTACCTCGGGTCTTGGGCCTCTCCGGGGAGCCACCTCTCTGGTCAGCTTGGAGTCTGCCAGGCTGCTGGGTGATGGGCGGTACCACAGGGTGTCGCTCCTGCCGCTGCCACTTACCCCGCTGCTGCCGCTTCCCCTGCTCCCACCGGTACCGCTGATGCCGCTTCTCCCGCTGCTGCTGCTGACGCTGCCATCTAGGGCACTGCTGCCACTGCTGACGCTGCCACCGGCTCCTCTGCTGCTGCCACTGCTGACGCTGCCACCGGCTCCTCTGCTGCTGCCACTGCTGACGCTGCCACCGGCTCCTCTGCTGCTGCCACTGCTGACGCTGCCACCGGCTCCTCTGCTGCTGCCACTGCTGACGCTGCCACCGGCTCCTCTGCTGCTGCCACTGCTGACGCTGCCACCGGCTCCTCTGCTGCTGCCACTGCTGACGCTGCCACCGGCTCCTCTGCTGCTGCCACTGCTGACGCTGCCACCGGCTCCTCTGCTGCTGCCACTGCTGACGCTGCCACCGGCTCCTCTGCTGCTGCCACTGCTGACGCTGCCACCGGCTCCTCTGCTGCTGCCACTGCTGACGCTGCCACCGGCTCCTCTGCTGCTGCCACTGCCGCCAGCTCCTCCGCTGCTGCCCTGCCACCGGCTCCTCCGCTGCTGCCGCTGCCGCCGGTTCCTCCGCTGCTGCCACTGCCCCCGTTACCGCTGCCACCGCTGCCGCTGCTGTCGAGGATGCCACTGCCATTGGCTCCTCCGCTGCTACCGCCGCCACCAGTTCCTCCAATGCTGCCACTGCTGCCGCTGCCGCCGGGTCCTCCACTGCCACCAGGTCCTCTGCTACTGCCACTGCCGCCGGGTTCTCCACTGCTGCCACTGCCGCTTCCATGGTTGGGCGCAGAGTTGCGCGGTCACTGACTGCAAGCGACGGCGGCTCCAACCTTTCTAGGGGCCCGCTCTGGGGTTGGGCTGGACCAAGTCGCTACCTTTTCTTCTTTCCAAGTAGGCACTGTGATTTCTTCCAGTCCCTGGTGCCCCTGAGTCTTGAGTTTCCACCACTGCCGCTGCCTTCAGACCACCATCTTGCCGCTGGAAGTCCCTGAGCTCTAGGAGTTTTTTCATAGAGTCTTTAGGTTTTTCTGTATATAGGGTCAGTCCTCTGCAGACAGGGACAGTTTCACTTTGTCTTTTCAAATCTGGATGGCCTTTATTTCTCTCTCTCTTGTCTGACTGCTCTGGCTAGTACTTCCAATAGTATGTTAAATAGAAGTGGTGGTAGTGGGCATCCTTGTCTTGTTCTTGTTCTTAAGGGAAAAGCCTTCAGTTTTTCCCCATTGAGGGTGATACTGGTGGTGGGCAAATGATACTGGTGGTATACAAATGGTGGTGGTGGGTAAATGGTTTGTATTGTGTTCACATACTTTCCTTGTATACCAATTTGCTGAGAGTCTTTATCATGAAGCGATGTTGAATTTTGTCGAATGCTTTTTCTGCATCTATTGAGATAATCATATGGTTTTTGTTGTTGATTTTGTTAATGTTATGTATCACATTTATTGACTTCTGTATGTTGAACCATCCTTGCATCTCTGGGATAAATCCCACTTGATCACGGTGTATAATTTTTTTGATGCATTGCTGTATTCTGATTACTATTATTGTATTTTGTTGAGGATTTTTGCATGTATGTTCATCAGAGATATAGGCCTGTAGTTTTCTTTTTTTGTTGTATCTTTGGTTTGGGTATCAGGCTGATGCTGGCCTAATAGAATGAGTTGGGAGAGTGGCCTCTGTATCACAAATTTTTTGGAATAGTTTTTAAAGAATTCATATTAAATTCCTCTTTAACATTATAATAGAATTCAGCAGTAAAACCATCCAGTCCTAGGCTTTTCTTGGTTGGGAGACTGCTGATTATTGCTTCAATCTCATTGCTTGTTATTCAGGTTTTCTGTTTCTTCTTGGTTCAGTCTTGGTAGTTTGTATATGTCCAGAAATTTATCCATTTCTTCCAGGTTTTCAGATTTGTTGGTGTAGAGTTCTTTGTAATCGCTTCTAGGGATTTTTTGTATTTCTGTGATATCAGGAGTAATGTCTCCTTTTTCATTTATTTCTTTCCATCTACTAACTTTCGGATTGGGTTGTTTTGGTTCTATAGTTCTTTGAGGCATAGCAGTAGGATGTTTACTTGAAATCTTTCTATATTTATGATGTAAGCATTTATTGCTATAAACTTCCCTCTTACTACTGCTTTTGCAGTATCTCACAGGTTTTGGTGTTTATTTTCACTGGTTTCTAGAAATTTTTTGATTTCCTGTTTAATTTCTTCTTGGACCCATAGGTCATTTAGGATCCTATTGTTTTATTTCCATGTATTTGTATAGAATCCTGAGTTTTGCTTGTTATTAATTTCCAGTTTTAACCCATAGTGGTCTGAAAAGATACTTGACATGATTTCAGTCTTTTTAAAGTTATTGAGACTTGCTTTGTGACCTAATACGTGGTGTGTCTTCAAGAATGTTTGATGTGGTGATGAAAAGAATTTATATTCTGTAGTTGTTCGATGAAATGTTCTGTCAATATCTGCCAGGTCCAGTTGGTCTAAAGCGTATTTTTAAATCCTGTGTTTCTTTATTGATTTATTGCCTGGATAATCTGTCTAATGAAGAGGAGGGTCATTCAGGTCTGCCACTATTGTTGTACTGGGGTCTATCTCTTTTTCTCTGCCACTATTATCATATTGGGGTCTATCTCTTATGTCTAATAGTGTTAGCTTTATATTTCTGGATGCTCCTGTGTTGGGTATATATATGTTTATGATTGCTGTCTTGTTGCTGGAAAGATCCCTTTATCATTATATAGTGTCCTTCTTTCTCTCTTTGTATGGTTTTTGGTTTAAAGTCTATTTTATCCAATGTAAGAAGAGCTACTCCTGCTTGGTTTTGGTTTCCATTTGCATGTATATCTTTTTTCATCCCTTCACTATTAGCCTGTGTGCATCTCTGCTGGTGAGATGAGTCTGTTGAAGACAGCATATAGTTGGTTCTACCTTTTCGATCCAATCCGTTAGTCTGTGTCTTTTGAGTGGGGAGTTTAATCCATTTACATTTAGGGTTGTTATTGAGAGGTATTATCTAATTCCTGGCACTTTATCACTTTTTGTTTGGTTGTTTTAAGGGTCTTTTTTCCTTACCTCCCATTTTATTATTTGTCTTCAATGTTTGTTAGTTTTTTTTGAGGTGATAAGATTTAGTGTCTTTATTCTTTCTTATTTGCATATGTGTTTTACCAGTGAGTTTTGTTCTTTCTTGTGTATTCATGGTAGTGATTATTTTTTTTTAGTTTCCAGATGCAGGATTTCCTTGAGAATTAACTGCAGGGCTGGTTGTGTGGTGATGCAGTCCCACGGTTTTTGTTTAACTGGGAAATAAACTATTTCTCCCTCATTTCTGATGGATACCCTTGCTGGGTATAGTATTCTTGGCTGGCAGTTTTTTTTCTTTTAGTGTTTTGAATATATCATCCCATTTTCTTCTTACCTGTAGAGATGTCTGCTGTAAGTGTGATGGGGGCTCCCTCCTAAGTGACTTGACGCTTTTCTCTTGCTGTTTTTAGGATTCTCTCTTTGTTTTTGAGCTTTGCCAGTTTGACTGTAATGTGTCTTGGAGAGGATCTTTTTGGATTGAATCTGTTTGGGGATCATTGAGCTTCCTCGATCTGAAGCTCTGTGTCTCTCCCTATAACCTGAGAAGTTTTCCATTATTATTTCATTGAATAGTTTTTCAGTGCCTTTTCCTTTATCCTCCCCTTCTGGAATACCCATGATTTGGATGTTTGTGCACTTAAGGTCATCTGCTAGCTCTCTTAGACTTTCTTCATTTTTTAAATTATTTTTTCCTTTTTTCTGTCTGCCTGGGTTATTTTACAAAGACCTTCTTAGAGTTTGGAAATTCGTTCTTCTACTTGCTCTAATCTGCAAGTTAAGCTCTCAGTTGTGTTTTTTATTTCATTGAATGAACCTTTCTGTTCCAGGAGTTCTGCTGCATTCTTTTTTAAGGTATTAATCTCTTTGTAAATTTCCTCCTTCATGTCCTGTATATTTTTTCTCATTTCATTGTTTGTCTAGTTCATTTCTTATCTCATTGAGTTTCCTTAAGATAGTTACTCTGAATTATTTTCAGTCATTTCAAGGGTTTCTTGTCCTGTAGTATCTGGCACTTGAGAGGTACTAAATTCCTTTGATGGTGTCATAGTCTCATTTTTTCATATTTCTAGTATCTCTACATTGATTTCGGGTCATCTGGTAGATCAGTTGCTTCTTCTTTTACTCTAGAGTGGGCTTTAAGGAGAAAGACTTCTTCTTTTTCCAGGCTCTTCAAGTGACTCTCCTTGTGTCAGTGAAGTCATATACGCAGTGGACCACCTGTACAGTAGTCAAGGACATTACTGTTGCAGCAAGCCATTCTTGTAGCAGAAACTGTGGTGGTGGCTGTTGTGTCTGTGCAAGGCCTTCACAATAGCGGCAATGTGGGGTCCTACCTTCTGCGTGGCCAGGGCGGTGCAGCAGTGGTGGCTGCCTGGGTTTTCTGCCTGTCTGGGGCCTCCTCTGTGGTGGTGGTGCAGGGTCCTGTCTTCTGTGAAGTTAGGCAGGGTAGTGGCAGCAACTGCCTGGGTTTTATACCTGCCTGGGGCTTCCCCAGTGGCTCAGCCATAATTTCTTCAAAAATTTTTTCCTCCCTCATTCCCTCTTCTCTCCTCCTGGGATTTCAAGTACATGTAAGTTATTCCTTTTGATACTGTCCTACAAGTCCCTGAGACTATGTTCTCTTTTCTCCTCTTCTTCGGATTGGGCAATTTCTATTAATCCATCTTTATGCTCATTGACTCGTCATCTTTCCATTATGAGATATTTTTCAGTTCTAGAATTTCCGTCATTCTTTTTTATGTCCTTGAATATAATGATAACACCTGTTGAAAATCTTTGTCTGTTAATCAAACATCTTAATGAACTCAGGTTCAGTCTCTATTCATTGTCTTTTCACTTTAGAATGGGCCCTGTATCCTGTTTCTTAGTAGCTTGTATTCTAGACTTTGTGAATGATACATTGTAAAGTCTCTGGATTATGTTATTGTTATGTCCATCCAAAGAAGATCGATTTTTTTTAAAGCAGGCAGTTTTATTGGCCAAGCCTTTAATGAGGCTTCCTCTGTGGACTAGTACATAATTTTTATAAATATTCCTTCCTCTCCCTGTCTGCCTCCCCCAGGATTTCTAGTGCAGTGCTTTCATATGTAGTCTATATGATATTATTAGACCTTTGGATTGTTGAGGTTTACACATAGCTTGAATACTTATAGAATGAATAAGTGTTTACTTAATACTTAATACTAGGGCAAGCTTTGTATGGAATGTATTTATCCCATTTAAAAAAAATTTTAAGAGCTAATTGTGTTCTTCGTATATTTTTAGTTTTGTTTTTTTTTTAATCCTTGTTGTTAGTTTGCCTGAGGAATTTTTTCTTCTTTTTTTAGGTGCTTTGTACTGTTACATTTGATTCATTAGAATCCAGTTTAAAGTCGGATCGAATTATAACAGCTATAAAGTAAGTTATGTTTTTATGATGTTCCAGTATATAATTGAAACTCATGTGGTATACTAGTAGTCATTATTGCTTTTTTTTAACCTGTATCTCTGTACTTCATTTTTCTGTTTACGTAGTTGTGATTTCGGGGGGGGGGGGGGGGGTTATTGTGCTATATTGTCTTCCGAATCATTAGTTTGGAACAAATATTGGTAAAGCATTCAATTCCTTAATCTTAACACATTTAGTTAATTCTTTATCTCTAGAATATTTCTCAGGACAGATTTCTGGGTAATCTTGAATGGGTGGGTTTTTCTATGCCAAACAAGAAAGCAAATAAATAGACAAATATTCCAGGTTGCTAAAATAATCTGGAGGCTGTTAATGAAAAACTTTGTCTAATCCCAAGCCACATTGTGATTTTGTGTTCAGAAACACTTGGCTTTCCTCCCCTGTTCCTAAAAATTTAACAGTAAAATCATGTTGTTCACTTTTAGATGATGAGACTCTATGTTACTGCATGAGAGTCCTGGGACTCCAATTGTTTAGTGCCTAATAGGGCTGCTTTCCTTTCCCTAGTGTATTAGTCCATCTCTGTTGCTTATAACAAAATACATGGAACTGGGTGATTTATAAAGAAAACAAAATTTATTGCTTACAGTTTCAGAGGCTGGGAAGTCCAAAGTCCAGGGAACATATTTGGGAACACAAAGCCTTGGTGGTGGCGACAGTGTCAGCAGGATGTCACATTGTGAAAATGGCAGAGCAGAAAAAGCAAACTTCTCATGAACTTTCCTTCTAAAACCCCCAGAGCCACACCCCTGACCAGCATTATTAATCCATTCACTACAACCTGGTCCTATAATCTAATCCCCTCTTCAAGACCCCACCTTTCTATAACCATAATAGGATTTCCTACTCTCCACATTTACAGTGGGAATTAAGTTTTGGGAGGACATTTAACCCAAGGCACCTAGTTAAGGGTCTAAAAAGACCACAGGACTCTGCCTCTCTCTTCCTGCTGCCTAACTGATGAGGATAATCCCCAGTATTTTCAGGATAGCTACCCTAATTATTATTCATGTGTCTGATTAAATTGACCGTATTAGCTGTGTGTAAAAGCCTGGAATGCTCATCCTAATGGTCCTTTTTTGGAAACTTATACTTTGTCGGAATTTTATATTCCCATCTGGGCCAAAACTTGGTTACGCTGCCCTTCTTCACTGTGACTCCTTTCTCTTCTAGGAGACAACCCGCTTAATAAAAAAGAGCACTGGGCTTAGCCAGGGCTTCTTCATATGTTCTAGTCTTAGGTCTGTAACCTGTGTAAATGAGGGGACACACACATCACTCAGCCACACTGGCCTTTGGTCTTCTTTTCTTGTAAAATGGAGGTACTGGGCTAGTGATCCGAATCTTACTTTCTAGCCCACAAAATCTGTGATTCCTTTAGTCTTCTGAAGGAGTTTGGTTTCTTTTTCCAAGACTGCAGTTTATGGTTATGCAGATTCTGCCCCATACCAGGACTTTTTCTAAATCCTCTGCACTGACTGGTGCCTTTTGTAATTCCATCCAAAGGGGTGCTATTTGTGCTAAGACCCTGTTATGTGCCTGTCTTTTCATAGGTAAATCTGGTTTCCTGCTTCCAGGAATTGTTCTTATTTTTCCCCATTTTTCTAGATACTTTCACAACAATTCTTTCAAACCCTGAAAAGATCTTTGCCTGTCAAATCTTCTGATTGCTTTCTTCTCTGTCATTTCAGTTACTAAACTTCATTTCACATGTTGACTGGGAGAAAGATTGTAACTCTGAGATTTTACTAATGTGGTTTATAACTTTCAGGATTTTCTCAGTACTTATTAATGCTTAAAAATATATGTCTACTGTCTTAGTATTTAAATCTGGATATTTAAGCGTTCATATTTAAGGGAAAATTGTTTTCATAAATCTGTGTAGAATTCGTTCATATGCCCAGGAAAAATACTGTCTTTCATTCATCCTTCTAATTCTTCTAGTTTTTAGTTTCAAACCAACTCTCATTAATCCCTAATTGTTTTTTAAAATCCCGTTAAATCTTTATTAGTTGCTTGTTGAAATAAATTTGTTTGTATTCATATAATGTTTTTAATATTATATCTTTTTGTTTATAGTGGGATAAAAGATAAAAATTTCATGCTGCACTATGAGGTAAGGTGATTTTTTTTCCCAACACTTTATTTTGAAAAATATCCAGGATACAGCAAAATTGAACGAACTTTACAGTGAATACTCATATACCCAATACCTGGGTTCTACCATCAACATTTTACTGTGCTAGTTTATCTGTTAAGGTTGAATTTGGGGCTGTCATTTTACTGCATACAGAAGGGATTTAGAGAGATAAGTAGAAGTTCTCCAGTCAACAACTTCCTGTTCTAAGACATACATAAAAGCTAGAGTGTAGCAGACAATGTTGTTCCCCCCTCCCAGCGATGTTGTTTTAGACAAAAGTTGTACCTCTACACAGTATGCCAAACAAAAGTGGAACTTTTCAAATATCTCAACTGACATCACCTTCCCCTGCTAGTTACTTAAATGTTCATATTTTTACTTAGTTGATTAGTAGTAAAAGATCTGAGTTATTTGATATTAAGTTGCTTTATTTTTATTTTTATTTTTTTTATTTTTTATTTTTTTTTGTCTTTTGTCTTTTTCCGTGTCCAGCAACGGATCGCAACCCTCAGTGTTGCCCCCGTACCAGACCGGGGAGCGGCAATGGGATCGCAACCCTCGGTGTTGCTCCCGCGCCTCGCTCAGCCAGTGAGCGGGAACCGGTCCGTACGTGGGATCCGAACCCTCGGGCGGGAGCGCCGCCACGCTTCCCAAGCGGCGCACTATCCAGTGCGCCACCGGGCCGGCCCTTAAGTTGCTTTATATGAAATCATTATATATAATTGAGTCTGTCATTGACTTTATTCACAACTAATCCTAAGGGACCAGACATAACATATAGTAGTTTTGATTTTATTATTTGAAGTATACACCATGGGAGGCTAGTGTGAAGTAACAAGTCACTTCACTCTCAAGCAACCCTTGTTGGCTTCCCAGAATCCCAACATTTCAGTTTTGTTGAACCTGCTATAATCAGTAGAGATACATTTATATAGGAAATATATGCCACAGAATATCCATAAATCTGGAAATGCACATAGGTCTGAATCCTTTATAAATATCCTGTTTTGGATATACCCAGATGCTACAGAAGCAAGAGAGGAATTGTAATTGAGGAAAGTACATCCTTTGTCATGAGCTGGAGAGCACGTGGCTATCTAAAAAGGGCAGCCATGGAAAATGCAGCTCTAGCTGATTATTGGGTAGAGGGGTGGGGGAGGGAGCTGGAGAAGGAGATCAGCCATTACTGCCTTGTTATCCCATTTTTTTAAACCTTTTTATTATCAAATTAAGTATAGATACTGAAAATCATTTAAAACAACAGATGGCTTAATGGGGTTTTATAAAGCAAACACCCTTGTAATCACTATCACCAGGAAATAGAACATTGCCAGCCACCTCAGAAGCCCCTTCATGTTTTTCATACCATTCTCAACACCCTTTCTCTCCTAACTGCTCTCCTAAGTTTATAGTAATCACTTTCTTGTATTTCCAGTGTACATCTCCCACATACCATCATTTAGTCTTGTCCATTTTTTTTTTAATTTTGTATTTCTTTGAGTCTCTTCTAATCTACATGTTTTCTCTTCCATTATTTTGTTTTCTTTATATTTTATCTGCCGAAGTCTCAGAGCCATTTAACCTGTAGAGTCCCCCCTCAGTTTGGGTATTGCTGATTATACACATGGCATGATCCACATGTTCTTCTGTCCTCTCTATTGCCTGCAAATTGGCGGCTATTTCCTGAGGCTTTATCATATTCATACTCCATTGTTTTTTGTTTTAAATTGTTAATTTGAAATTCCAGATTTTTATGGGAAGTTTCCCAATTTTTAAATATCACAACTAATTCATATTCCTTTAGGATAACATATCCATCAAATAAAACAGTTTACAATCTGTGGCTGAAATAAAATTTTTATAGAAAAGATATGTGTCCTCAAAATGTACTTCTTTTCAAATATGGACATATTTGTTGTTATTATAAAAATATAATATTTTGTTGTTAATAATTTAAACATTATGGAAATTTATGGTGTGAAACCTTACAACCATTCACTTCTCACCCCTTAATTCACTTACACAGTAGAAATAGCTACTTTAAGCAATTTGGTATATAGTGTAGATTTACACCAGACATTTTTTCTGTACATATGTGAATGTAGTTTTTTTTTTTTTTTAAGTTTCCTCCTTATGCAACTAATGAAATTGGCAAAGTCACTGGTGTAAATAGAAGAGAACTTGGGCATGGTGAGTATAAATCTGTAAACATGCATGTTGTTTCTACAGAGACTTAGTACATTTTTTGCTTATTGTTTTCTATTTTAATTTAGGTGCTCTTGCTGAGAAAGCTTTGTATCCTGTTATTCCCAGAGATTTTCCTTTCACCATAAGAGTCACATCTGAAGTTCTAGAGTCAAATGGTAAGGTATTAAGAAATAGACCAGATTTCTTGTTATAGTCTTAACTTCTCAAAAGTACAGTTATATCTATTCAAATGGTAAGGTATTAAGAAATAGACCAGATTTCTTGTTATAGTCTTAACTTCTCAAAAGTACAGTTATATTATATCTATTCAAGTGGTAAGGTATTAAGAAATAGACCAGATTTCTTGTTATAGTCTTAACTTCTCAAAAGTACAGTTATATCTATTCAAATGGTAAGGTATTAAGAAATAGACCAGATTTCTTGTTATAGTCTTAACTTCTCAAAAGTACAGTTATATCTATTCAAATGGTAAGGTATTAAGAAATAGACCAGATTTCTTGTTATAGTCTTAACTTCTCAAAAGTACAGTTATATCTATTCAAATGGTAAGGTATTAAGAAATAGACCAGATTTCTTGTTATAGTCTTAACTTCTCAAAAGTACAGTTATATTATATCTATGATCCAGGGCCCAAGCCTATTGCAAGAGAAAAATGTGTTTAGTTAATCATACTTGTCTGAATCTCTCTTCTTTGCTAATGAGTTGTTTTGAAAGCAGTGTAAAACAGGTATTTTCCCTTATGTATCAGTTATAGTATATTCAGTTTGGGTTATTTGTTTCTTTATTTCTATAAACTAACACAGTTCAAGACTGGTTTGGAGAGAGGAAGGGCCAAAATAGAGTGAGCCATTAGACAGGGGACACCTGTCACATGTCACAGGTGAATAATAAGTGGACACTACAGAGGGAGGCTGGACTAAAAGGTCAGATTTAAATTTTAAAAAATCAGTCCATTGGTCAAGGCAAGGTGTAGTCATTGAAGGCAGAAAGAGCACAGAGTTCTTAAAGGTGTAGCAGACATAGATCAGATGATCACAGATTTTAAAAGAAAAACACCAAAGTTAGCTCAGAATTTAAACTAAAGACTTTTCTGTTCTTTACTGGGTATAACTAGTCTAATGAGATTATGGCCCAACCAGAGAGCCAGAGCCCTGTATCTTAACTATCTTCTGATTAAGGCGACAAAAGAGGTATGCTAGTCCTTCTGGGAGGTTTCTTAGAATAGAATTTCTATAGCAGTACTGTCCAATAGAACTTTTTGTGATGATGGAAATCCTTTATATATTTGTTCTGCAGTTGAGGAACTAAATTTATTTCAATTAATTTAAATTTAAGTAGCCACATGTGGCTACCATATTGGACCATGCAGCCCTGGAGTTTGTGACTCAGAAGAGCTTTTGAAAACAAGGAAGAAAAGACTATTGAATATTTATGTTATCTTTGAATATTTGTAAGGAAATAACCAAAAGTAACAATCTTCTACATTTTAAAAAATTAGTGTATTATAAAGCAAGTGTTTTTTTTCTTTCTATAGGGTCATCGTCTATGGCATCTGCATGTGGTGGAAGTTTAGCATTAATGGATGCAGGTAAAAGAATTATGTCTCAAAACTGCTAACACTTTGTACATACCTGATTAGTATAAGATTTTTTAAAACTGGATTTTAGTAAGATTTGAAGTCAGATTACAGATAATCAAACCAGGCCAGAGGCAAGATAGATGCAAAGTAGAGCGTCAAATATCCAGATATCTTCTGGAATTTTTATTTTTAACTAAAAGCATTATAGCAAAAACTATTTACTTGCCTGGTGAATCAGTGAACTTTCTCACCATCTAAAAGGTGGAGAGCTCCAGAATTGATTCCAGTAACCAAAGAAGTTTTGACTAATAAGCAGAAGTATTAGGAGCCATAAGAGAAAGCAACCATGTAATCTTCCAGTCAATTTATACAAGCCGCAGGAAGAATAATGCCACTCAGAAGTGTATACACAATTTTAGGAAAGCAGACTATGAGTGGTTCAGTATAATCCCTGGGTATGAAACACCAAAAGGGAAAAGAGTGTGTTAGGAGGCTCTCAAAACTAATTTCTGCCAAATAATCACCAATGATGCTATTTGAGAAGAAAGGGAAGAGGAAACTAGAGAAACTAAAGAGGCCACACAAGGAGTTCTCTGTTAAGTTCACACATTTACAGTACAAGTATGAAAGATGGAAAGGAAGATATAACCAAGGATGAAATGAAAAAATGGTGTGAGTATTTAATAATATTATCTAGAAAAAACTAAAACTTAGAACAGGCCAAAGGAAAAAAAATGCTAAACATACTCTTCTGGTTGTATTCAGTGAAGGAAAACAGTCTGATATTTAAGGTAGCTGGTAAAAAAATGCCGTTACTATTTTTCATCTCCATGCATTCATTCAAATGTTTACTATGTGCCACCTATGTGGCACTGATCCAAGTTCTTGAGATGTGGTGAATAAAACTGTTCTTGTCCTCATGGTGCTTGCCTTTCTCAGTCTTCCAAATCTCATATTGGAAAACAGAACAAATCCTGAAAAGGGTGAACTGAAATATGAAAGAAGACATCATAAGAGAGTCTTCAACTGTTTAAATGAATCAGATCTTTTGGTCTAGACAAAAACCCATCCTAGGTAGTGATGAAGACTTCAGGATGAGATTACTGAACCATGTTGGCAGTCTTTGAGAAATCATGAAGACTGGCATACCAAGAACAGAAAAGTTCTTATTTTTGGAAGAGAAGTATTTTCTGTAAAGTATAACCCAGTGAACTTACAGTGTCCCTTGACAAGACTCTTAAACAGTTTATAAAAAGAATGGTTTATAAGTATTTTAGAAAGGAAGGTAGCTACTGAGAGAAGGAACCAGAAGGGACTTATCAAAAATAAGTCATGCCATAGTAAACTCATTTTCTGTTCTTGAAAAAAATTACTAGATTTGGAGTGGGAGTAAGTGCCATTCATGTAGTATATCTAGAATTCAGCTTGACAGGTTATGATATCTTTATGTAAAGGATACAGACATTTAGACTAGATGTCACACACCATTCAAAACTTTTTGAAGGATAAGCAAAGGGGCCTGGTTAAGCTGACCAGCAGGTCAGAAGGTTTCAAATAGAGTACTTGAGGATACTTCATCCTCGACCTTGTCCCTTTAAATGTTTTTGTTATTGAGTTAACTGAGAAGACTAGCCTGCCTATAAAAAGGATATTGACAAAAAGGAATGGGTGATTAACTTATTAAATGACAAAATTAATCTCTTTAAAAAAATCTTAACAGGATAAAAAGTATGGAGCCAAATATATAAAAACATTAAATTTGACAAGGAGGAGTATCAAGTCCTATGGGAAGGGCCAGCAAAGGGTATACAATTCAATTCAAACACATGAGGGCCTGCCATGCCCTAAATCAGACTGTCCTGTGCCCCAGAGATACAAATGGTACCCATTTTTTAAAAACTTAAAGGTGTGAGAACAAATAGACAAAGAAATTAACAGATGAAAGAGATAATACAAACATATACAAGGGACACAAGGGTGAATGATGAACTAAGTTGAGAGTAACTGGCTCAGAGAGACCACTACATTTCATCTGGTTTAAAGGTTGGGTAGATATTCCCAACTAAAAATAGACATTTACAGGTTGAGTAGTTGTTGACCAGGCATATTAGGAGCAGGGCCCGTCGGTATTTCGCATGAAAGGAACAGCACGTGCAAAGTCATGAAACAGTGTAGTGTGTTTCTAGACTGTATTTAAAGGAAGTGTTGAAGTAATAAACCGGAACTAGATTTTGAAGGTTATTGTAATACTAAGGAGTTTGGACTTAAAGCTAGCATTTTTCCAACTCAGTATTCCATGGAATAGTGTTCCACAGGATGTTGATTATTATATACCATGAAAAAAAATTCTGTTCTAGAGTAAGGTTGAGCAAGGTTAAGCAGATTTATTTAATACGGGTTAAATTTTAATATGCTAATGTGAATACTGAATCTCTACAAACAGGTTATATAATATTTACCAAACTGTTTTGACCATAGAGTATGTATAAAAAGTTCCTGGAATCAGTTAATGGGTAACTTGAAGAATTTTATGTAAAAGACTAGCATGATTTCAATATGCTTTTTTTCTTGTTTTTAAGTAGTTTCTCCTAGCTTAGATGATGAGGTAGAAGAGACTAGAAGATGAGGTGACAGACTAAAATCTGGAAAGCAAGACAGGGAGATTGTTGCTAGGGCGAGAAATGATGTGGACTTAAGGAGTAGCAATAAGTATTTCAATATTTAGGAGAGAGGACAACTTGCTAAAAAATTTAGAGGATAAATTAAACAGATCTTTGTGACTTGGTGGGGTATAGGAAATGAGGAAGGAAGTGTTAATTCTGATGTGAGTGCCTTACTTGCTTTCAACCAAGATAGAGAATGCATGAGGAAAGGGATTTATTGGAGGTGGTTCAATTTTGAATTTATATACAAGGGTACTTCAAAAAGTTTGTGGAAAAATAGAATTGAAAGATAATACCAATCTTTCTGTGAACTTTTTGAAGACTGCTAGTATTTAAGGTTCTTTGAGGACATTTAGCTGGAGATGTCCAATAGGCAGTTTGGTTATACAGATCCAGGGCTTGGAAAGAGAGCTAGGTAGAAAGGATAGATTTTTAAGTCATCAGCATTATAGGTGGTAGTTAAAACTATGCATGTGGGTGAGATTGCTTAGAGAGAATGAAATGAGATCCCTACAATACTCCTTCATATGAAAATAAGTTCCAAGTGATCAAAACATAAACATTTTTTTTTTAATGAAACACAGGAAAATTTTATTAAAATCTTGGAGAAGAAAAGCCTCTAAGCAAAATTCAGGAACCATGATTGCACAAACTTTAAAAATTCTACACAGATATTCATTTGTATAGTGGTGGAAAAAATAACAATAAAATAAAAACTCTACACAGAAAAAAAAAAATCACCATTTTTTTTGCAAAGTCAAACTAGGAAATAATATACTGTATTTTATATTGTATATTTATCTTTTATTTAATATAATATTTACATTTTAATAAATATCTACTGTCCTTATTGAAAGAGCTCTTACAGATCAACTAGAAAAAGACTACCAACCAAATAGAAAAATGGTTGAAGGCCATGAACAGGCAGTCTCCAAAAAAGAAATATAAATAGGCTTATAACATGAAAAAGTGCTTAACCTCACTCATAAAAAACAAATGAAAATAATTTTTACCTTTTACATTGGCAAAGATCAAATGGTTTGATAAAAATTAATAAGAATATAGAATAACATGCACCCTCATATCCTGCTAGTAAAAGTATAAAATACTACCTTTTGGGAAGGCAGTTTGACAGTGTAACAAGTATAAATACACAAACCTTTTGACTCAGCAATACCACTTCTGTGTGTGGCTTATAAAAATTTATGGGTGGTACTATGCAACCATTCAAAGGAATAAAGTAGAACTTTATGTGGTGCTGTGTCAGTATCCAAGATATGTTATTAAGTAAAAAAGGCCAGGTGCAGAATAGCGAATGCATGTAGTATGAATGCATGAGTAAAGTAAATAGAAGATTATATTTACATTCATACTTGTGCAGAGAAATTTTCTGGGAGGATACATTAATGATGGCTGCTATGTGGGGGAAGGTGAACTTAGGTGTTCAGGCTAGAAGAATTTACCAAATACATGGTTACTTTTCAACAAAAAGGTGGTGACGGCAAAAGCAAAAGGACAAAGCAATGGATGATTTAATAGTTATAAAGTATGCTATTATTAGAGAGGTTTTGCCAAGTACAGTGATCACCTATGAAAATTGTTTTATTTTATTCCTAACCAAGTGACCAGCCAGACTAAAAATTGTTCAAAAAGACATGAGGTAGTTAGATGACTTATTAAGACCTTTCCAACTCAGCTTTGGTGATCGTCAATTTAGAGAACACCATCCACTTAACATTAAAATAAATGTCAGTAGAATGATATATACGTGTGTAAGCTGATGTACACATTACAAACAAAAGTTCTTTTTTCAATTATAGGGGTTCCAATTTCATCGGCTGTTGCAGGTGTAGCAGTAGGATTGGTCACCAAAAACAATAATGAGAAAGGTGAAATAGAAGATTATCGTTTGCTGACAGATATTCTGGCAAGTATATTCCCAGTTTCAATTGTTTTTTGGCGGGATTGGCAGCTGGCTGGTATAGGGAGCTAAAATCTTGACCTTGGTGTTAAAACACTGCACTTTGACCAACTGAGCTAACCAGCCAGCACCTCCAGTTTCAAGTATTTGATGGTGAAGACTATACAAGTATCTACAACAGTTTGCTTTAGGAAAATTGAAAATTAATCGTTATGCACTTATTGGGGGGGGGACATGATCTAAAAATAAAGTGATGTTTCTGATGAAAATATTTGTAGCTTTAAAAGTCACAAATTGGAAGCAATAGTTAATGTAGGAGATATTTCTTTTTTTTTTAAAGATGATCGGTAAGGGGATCTTAACCCTTGATTTGGTGTTGTCAGCACCACGCTCACACAGTGAGCTAACCAGCCATCCCTATATGGGATCCGAACCCACAGCCTTGGTGTTATGAGCACCACACTCTCTCGAGTGAGCCACAGGCCAGCCCTAGGAGATATTTCTTTGTGTTTGATCTTAGAGGACATGGTTTACTTCTAAAGCTATTCTTAGAAATTCTTCTACAGTGACTAAGGGTGAATTTTGTTTTGGTTTAAAACTGTATCATTTTTTAAATTCCTGAAGGGAATTGAAGATTACAACGGTGACATGGATTTCAAAATAGCTGGCACTAATAAGGGAATAACTGCATTACAGGTATTTTTAAAACTCATTTTGTTTCATTTTTGTAATACTTAAATAATGTTATAAGTCAATATTTATATAATTTGTTTGGCTCTTCTATATTAGGCTGATATTAAACTACCTGGAATACCAATAAAAATTGTCATGGAGGCCATTCAACAAGCTTCAGGTAAACCACTGTGCCTGACTCTCCTCTCACTATGGTCTAGTTTGTTAATGGGAATTATAATTCTCACTAGGCTTATTATAAAATATAGCTTTAAAAAATGGAATTTCATGTAACTTAACTTAGATCAAGAAGTATTAAGTTATTGGGCACATGACTAACCACCAAAGTGGGAGACCAGTGAAATTTCAATTTTCACATATTAAGCAGCTCTTTAGGATTATGCAGAAGGGAATACAAGTGAATTTTCAAGGTAATTGGGATGTGGAGAGCTTTGGTTATTAAGCTTAAAGAGTTTGGATTTTACTCCACGAAAACTAGGAATGTAGCTATTTCAGATTACATTTATTTTATAACTTTTGTGTTTTTATAGTTATAATTTCTACTGTTTTTATCTCTTCTAGTGGCAAAAAAGGAGATATTACAGATTATGAACAAAACTATTTCAAAACCTCGGGCATCTAGAAAAGAGAATGGACCTGTTGTAGGTAATACACTAAAATTATTGCCGATCTCAGGATAAGATAAACATTAATAAATGAAAGTGTATTACTGTTTTTTTTATTTTTTTACCCCATACACAAAACAAAAATATTTTAAATATTTTTATAGTTAAAATACTTGAAATTTGGGGGGATATTCTTGGACATTTTTTGGTAATTTTAATAAAGTAACAAAACCTTTTTCTATTTCATATTGAAATATTTTTACATTTATCCAAGCCAAAAAAAAAAAAAATCCTGAGTGACCAGGACATGTTTTAGGTTTATTTGAGTGTTTGAATTATATGTTTGTCTGTATTATATTTCAGAAACTGTTCAGGTTCCATTATCAAAACGAGCAAAATTTGTTGGACCAGGTGGATATCATTTAAAAAAACTTCAGGCTGAAACAGGTAAGAGTTGTATGGAGTTTGGGGTTTTTTATTAACTGCTGGACCATGTGAATTTACTATTTCATCTCTTTGGAGTTGCTCCAAAAATATGTTTTGAGAAATAAAGACCAGGAGGAAAGGATATGTCATGCGTTTACTGTGAGTTTTCTTTGTGCCTCTTAATAAATGAGCAAATGATTGTCCTAAACCAAATTCAAGAAGGATAACCACGAGTTCATCAGGGTTTTGTTGTTGCTGTTGTTTTGGGCACCATTTTAAAATTGAACATTAAGAATAATTTTTAGTTTTTCACTTTAGATGGGTTATGTTATAATTATCTCTTACTATTCTGCTACTTTCAGTTAGTTTTATTTAGACTCTTTCATTTAAACAGTTTGTGTACAAATAATATGCTTTAATTTGTTTTTTTCTGGAAGCATTGTTTGGATTACCTACTACTTAACCAGCTTTGAGGTTGTTGAAGAAGGGTAAGAAGCAGAGTTACCTTAGTCAGTTCTTCAGATTGAGAAACTTATATGATTTTGTCCCTCAGTCATCTATTCACCACTCTAAAGTGTAAGAGGGAGAAAGAAAAAAAGATAAAGGAAGTGTTCTAGTATCATTTCTACTCATGAAAGAGAGCAAAACCAGACATTCCAAAATTAGCAGTGATATGCGTGATCTCACCAGCTACTGGGCTCCAAGAAAGCAGGGACATTGGTTCATTGTTGTATCCCCAGGGCCTAGTACAATGCTAGATACATAGCAGGTGTGTAGTGTGTATTTGATGGTGAATGAATCCCTTCATTCTGAAAGCAGTGATTAAACATAATTCTGTTCAGCTGCTTCCAGGTTCTTCCCCTGTTCTCACATCTGCTTTTAAGACTAGTCTCCACTGGAATGAATGAGCACATTAATTTTAATATGTTAAATTATCTTTTTAAAAGGTGTAACTATTAGTCAAGTGGATGAAGAAACATTTTCTGTATTTGCACCAACACCTAGTGCTATGCATGAGGCAAGAGACTTTATTACTAAAATCTGCCAAGATGACGTAAGTATAGATATTTTAATAGTTGCTTTTTCTACTTTTTATTGATGTTTTCTTTATGAATCTTATGGCTTATTTTGCACTTACAGCAGGAGCAGCAATTAGAGTTTGGAGCAGTATATACCGCCACAATAACTGAAATCAGGTAATATCAAGTAATAAGCTGTGTTGGTTATTAAAAGGTTTATATTACAAGCTGAGGTTAACTTCACATTTGCTTTATTTACTTTGACATCATAAGGTGTTTAGATTATGTGATAGTTGCCATATAATATTAATTAGTTTTTAAGTTATTTTCTACACCAGTTTGCAGATTTTCAGTAACATGGTTCTATGGTTATAATTATAATAGATTCTTGTAATGAATATTTTCTTTAACCAAATTTTCTACCATTTTAGACTTAGCGATATTGTTTCTTTCTTTCTTTCTTTCTTTCTTTCTTTCTTTCTTTCTTTCTTTCTTTCTTTCTTTCTTTCTTTCTTTCTTTCTTTCTTTCTTTCTTTTTATGGTTTGTTTTAAACATAGTACTACTTAATGCTTAATTAGCACCTATTTTAAAATACTAGTTTCAGCCTCAAAGCATTTATACCACCTAAGCAGATTGCATTTTCAGCATCAGAAAATCCCTTTTTAAGAAAAAAAGGAATTATCAAATATAGCAGGAGTGTTCAGAGCTATTTGAAATGAATAATAAAAGGCAGTAGAGGGCTAGCCAGTTAATTCAGTTGGTTAGAGTGTGGTGCTGATAACAAGGTCCAGGGTTCAATCCCTGTACTGGCTAGCCACCAAAAAAAACGGGGGGGGGGGGGGG
>NW_007726776.1:305015-364253 GCF_000696425.1 Galeopterus variegatus
GGGGGGGGGGGGGGGGGGCAATGGGATAATTTTTTAATATTGCAGGTGAAAATTAAGAAATAGGATGGCTTTAGTAGACCAAAGAAAAACAAGAAGAGTAGTTTTTAAATAAATAAATATCCCATTTTTACCTAACTCTCTTCCTTAAATCACTATCTGACATCTACACTATTTTAAAATATTTCATGTCATTTCAAAAATTTTTGGAAATTATGAAAAGAAATACATAAGAATAATACATATTCTGAAAGCTTTTACTGCATATTTTTTTCTTTATATTTTCTTTGTCCTTTGATTCACAAGTATTTATGTACAGGGTGTATTTTCTTTTTTTTTTTTTTCCTTTTTGTCTTTTTTCGTGACCGGCAACGGATCGCAACCCTCAGTGTCGCGCCCGTACCGGACCGGGACCGGCAACGGGATCGCAACCCTCGGTGTTGCTCCCGCACCTCGCTCAGCCAGTGAGCGGCCGGTCTGTATGTGGGATCCGAACCCTCGGTGGGAGCGCCGCCATGCTCCCAAGCGGTGCACTGTAGCAGTGTGCCACCGGGCCGGCCCTACAGGGTGTATTTTCAATTGAAAATTAAGTATGTGTTTTAGGTAATCAAACTTTTTATAGTTATAAGAACATATTGGAGTGGGTTTTTTGGTGTTTTACTTTTTTCTCCTATGAAAACATCATCAGTTTTATTTGTCAATAGATATACATACAGATACTTATCATTTTAACCGGGCTTCTTATTTTCTTTTTGTAGAGACTCTGGAGTAATGGTAAAACTATACCCAAATATGACTGCAGTACTACTTCATAACACACAACTTGATCAACGAAAGGTAAAAAACACAGATTTGGTTACTCTTATAACTGCCTTACAGTAACCATATTGAAATTAGCTAGGTTGGTGAGAATTGTAGTTTTATCTTTACTAATTATTACTAATTACTAGCCTAAATACAGAAAGCAAAAATGGTAGTGATACTGCTGGCAAAAGGTTTTATATGTTTATCATGTTGTTTACTATACTGTTTATCATATTTATGTTTCTCCTTCCATGATAGAATAGAAACACTGAGTGTTTTGAGGTAGAACATCTAGAACTAGCATGCAGCAATTACTAAACATTTCTAACTATAGCCATGATTTCCCAATTTCTAGTGACCAACCAGTCACTCTTTGTTGTGGGTCATCATCTGGAAGACTAAGAATACAATACAATACAATTCAAGAAAACTGTAGGGGCAGGGGAGTAACAGTGGTACCTGTTTTACCATATATTAAAATATGTTATAAAGCTGTAGAGAATAAAACAGTACATTACTGGCCCAGAAATAGATAATCCATGCAACAGAAAAAAGAGACCAAAAATAAGCCCAATTAAATCCACTGGACTATATATTATACATGCTAAACATTGCATTTTTAGTCTGAGAAGAGATAAAGATTATTCAGTAAATTATATTGGTACAGCTGGTTATCATAAAGCAGGATCTCTACTCACTTTTTATACCAAAATCCTTTCCACATTAAAGAGATAAATGTTAAAAAAAAAAAAAAAAAAAAGTGGTAGGAAAAGAAAAAAAATCTTGTAGTGTTGAGGGGAGGGGTAGGAGGGGGCCACAGGGACTAGAAGAAAGTATGGACATTTTAATAATCTTGGTACTAGAGAACTCTTTCTCAGCATGATGTCAAACCAAAATGTAAATAAACTGAGAAAATTTGACCATAATTTTTTTGTTAATTATATGGCAAAAATTGTAATAAGACTGAACGACAAGCAACAACCTAGGGGGAAAATGATAAAAACATATGACAAAGACTTAATATACAAAGAGCTTTTATAGATCAGTAAAGAAGATGGATATCAATAGAAAAATGTACAAAGAACATGGACAGGCTAATTGTGTTTTTAAAAAGCCACCCAAGGTATTTAATGTCAATGGCATTTTTTAAAAAAATACAACTAAAATTAAGGTATCATTTTTAAGTAGTTGAAAATTGCCAATGTAAGAGAAAAGATGGATGTTCTCAAATACTGTTGAAAGGAGTGTGTATTAGTCCGTTTTTTTATCACAAAGTACAGTGAACTGAGAGATTTATAAACAAAATGAAATTTATTGCTCACAGTTTCTGAGGCTGAGAAGTCCAGAGTCCATCTGGTGGTGGCGACAGTGACCCAGGGGTCTCACATTGCAAGATGGTGGGAGCAGAGAGAGCAAAAGGAAGACTCTCCTCTTCTTTTTAAGCCCTCAGAACCATGCCCCTGACCACCATTTGTAATCCATTTACTACTGCACAGTCCTATAAACCAATCACCTCTTCAAGGTTCCACCCTTCAATTACCATAATAGGATCTCCCACCCTCTTAACAGTCACAGTTGCGAATACATAAAAGTTTCTAATACATAAAACTTGGGAGACACAATTCAACTTTCAGGGAGTTTTGGGGGGACATAATTCAATTCACTACCTTCCACCCTGGCCCCCCAAAATTCATGTCCTTTTCACATTCAGATGCATTAATTTCATCCTCAAAGTCTTAACTCGTTTCAGCTCAAAGGTCCAAAGTTCAAGTTCCATCTGTGAATTAAAAACAAGTTATCTACGTCTAAGATAAAATGGTGGGACAAACATAAGGTACATATTCCCATTCCAAAAGGGAGAAATAGGCTAAAAGAAAGAGGTAACAGGTCCCAAACAAGTCTGAAATCCAGCAGGACATACATTGAATTTTAAAGCTGGTGAATCTTGTAACTTGACTCCATGTTCAACATCCTCTGCACACTGGTGTGGGGGTTGGGTCCCCAAGTCCTCAGGCAGCTCCACTTCTATGGCTTTCCTGGTCTCAGATGATACTTTGGTTCTCGCAGGTTGGCATTGCACCCTAGTAACTCCACAGGTCTGGGGTCTCCATGGCAGTCCCACTCTCATGGCTCCACAGGCATGGAGCTGGTAGGGTTTCTCTGTTCAACCTCACATTCCTGCTTGGCACTGCTCTAGTGAACATTGTCTGTGGTGACTCTGTCCCTACGACAGATCTCTTCCTGGGCCCCCAGACTTTTCCACACATCCTTCGAATGTGGCATTCTGTGAGCCTAAAGACTTAACACTATGTGGACACCGCCAAGGTTCTAGCTTGTGTCTTCCAAAGCTTCAGGTCCAGCCACAACTGGGACCAATTTAGCCACAATTGGAGCAGCCAAAGCAGCTGGGATGCCGATGCTAGAGGCAGCTTCCCAAGGTGGTCCTGAGCAGTGAGCCTGTGGAGGGTGCCCTCAGGCCATTTCCCCAAGACCATTTTGTCTCCCTAGGTCTCTGTGCCTGAAATAGAAAGATTGGCCCCAGAGACTTCTGCAGTGCCTTCAGGACCCTTTCCCCCTTCTCTTGATAATCCCCTTTCTTCGTACTAATAGTATTAGCTAACTGTTCTCTGGGCTGCACCATTGCATGCTCTCTGCTTCTCTACCACGTGGCCAGGCTGCAAACTTTTTAAATTTTTACACTCTGCTTCCCTTTTAAATTATGGCTTTATGTCATGCCTTTGCTGCCATAACAGCGTAGGCTGTTACAAGTAGCCATGAAGCTTCCTTAATGCTTTACTGCTTAGAAATTTCTTTGGCCAAATGATCTGGTTCACAACTCCTAAGTTCCAAGTTCCACAAAGTCCTAGGGCATGGACACAATGCAGCCAAGTTCCTTTCCAGTTCAGAACAAGGGTGATCTTTGCCCCAGTTTCCAATAAACTCCTTCTGATTTCTATCTGAGACCTCCTTAGAATGGTTTTTACAGTCCATATTTCTATAAGCATTCTGCTTGCCACCATGTAACCAGTCTCTAAGACATTCTAAACTTTCCCTCATCTTTTTGTCTTCTGAGTCCTCCAAACTCCTCCAACCTTTGCCTAACACCCAGTTCCAAAGCAGCTTCCACATTTTCAAGTATTTGTTATAAGCAACACCCCATTTCTGTGGTACCAATTTTCTGTATTAGTCTGCTTTTGTTGCTTATAACAAAGTACACTGAACTGGGTGATTTATAAAGAAAAATGAAATTTATTGCTTACACTTTCTGAGGCTGGGAAATCCAGAGTCCATCTGGTGGTGGCGACAGTGACCCAGGGGTCTCACATTGCTAGATGGTGGAAGCAGAGAGAGCAGAGAGAGCAAAAGGCAAACTCTCCTCTTCTTTTAAAACCCTCAGAACCACACCCCTGCCTACCATTTGTAATCCATTCACTACTGCATGGTCCTACAATCCAATCACCTCTTCAAGGCTCCACCTTTCAATTCATAATAGGATCTCCCACCCTCTTAACAGTTATAGTTGCTAATACATAAAAGTTTCTAATACATAAAACTTGGGGGACACAATTCAACCTTCAGGGAGTTTTCAGGGGACATAATTCAATCCACTACAGAGTGTAAATTGGGACAAACTTTTGGGAAGGTAAATGCCTAGGAACCTAGAAGTTCCACATGGAGGACTTTGTTCTGAGAGGATAATTATTGGAATACATAATTAGTGCAACACTGCAACTTATTTTTCCTCAACTTTTTATTTGTAAAAATTTTAAACCTACAAAAAAGTTGAAAGATTAATACACTGAACACTCATAATTTACCTTTCACCTAGATCCACCATTCATTAACATTTACAGCACTGAAATTCAAAACAGATTAAATGACCATCTTTAGGGTATGGGTTAAATAAATGAAACAGTTTGAATACTGAACTGTAATGCTTCATTTACTAATATGAAAAGACATCCGTAACTTATTGAGTGAAAAATCAGCAAATTATAAAAAAATAAGCACAGAAAGGTCTACTTTTATACATGCAATACACACCCACTAAATAGACATTTGAAGTGGTACTCATTGGAATGTAAGCAGTAGCTATCTACAAGAAGAGAGGTTTTGGGATGATTTTTACTTTCTTCTGAATACTTCTATATTATTTTAGATATTTATAATTAACAGATTTTATAACCAGAAAAACCAATAAAGCTGTTTTCCACTTAGGGAAAAAATGTGTACTTCCATGGATATTAGATAATTATGCACAACTAATTGATTAACATATTTTCTTTCAGATTAAACATCCCACTGCCCTAGGATTAGAAGTTGGCCAAGAAATTCAGGTACCTATGTTCAACCTTTTAGCCTTAAAGTTGTAAGTTGCAATTGAATTCTTAAATATTATTTTCAAAAAGTAAGCTGAAAGAATAGAATCAACATCTGTGATATGTATTTATAAACAGTGCTTCTTTTTTAACTTAACGGTTGCTTAAACAGACACATTAAGAATTTAAGACAGTTCTTTCCCTCAGGGAGCTTACAGTTTAGCTAAAACGGTAGCCATCTTTAGAGCTTTTACAAAATCCAAGAGTAGGTCAGTGGTGGCTGTGCAGACTCCACTTTGGAGACAGACATGAGAACTATGATGATGTAACTTTGTTGAAAGCCTTGACTGTCATCTTTGAGGTGTTCAGATGTTGTTTCTCCACTACTCGAGGCTAAAAGGGTTTTTTTGTTCTTTTTGGTTTTTTGTGGGGTTTTTTGTGGCTGGCTGTTATGGGGATCCAAACCCTTGACCTTGGTGTTATCAACACTGCACTCTAACCAACTGAGCTAAAAGTTTTTGAGCTTGATAGGAGTCCATGTTGTTGAGGCCTAGGATTCTGATAACAAAGTTGACCCTTTTTTGTAGTCCTTTATGAGTGGATGAAAGAAGTCATTGCCACTATTTTTGGCTGCACCACATTCTGTTCCAGTTATACCTAATACCCACAACCTGAGTAACTAAGACTTCTAGTTTACTCCCAGTCTATAGCCCCACTATTCAGGTAGCCTTCAGGGAAAGATGAGAACTAAGACATAATATCTCTATAAGGCTGGGTTTTTTTTATATATATACATCAGAAGGGACTTCAAACCTTAAATTTTCCAAGGTGAAGCCAAATAAACTCTAGTGGGATGATCCTTTGAGTAGTGAAAATCTTAGTGACCTAAGCTTAATCCTGTACAGTTTGTAGCACAATTAGGCTCAGAAAGCCATTGGCTAGAATCACTCACCATGGCTTTGACTATTTTTCCAATATAGGGACTTGGCCTGAAAAAAATAAAAAAGCACAGATGAGTTTAACACAAGATTATAATTGGAAACTAAATGACCTTGTCTCTTATCTTTTTTTGATAACTTCTTAACCAAATTATATTTACTAAGCATATACCTTTACTTAGCACTGAGCTATGCTTTCAGTGAATAAGTAAAAACATTAATCATTGCCTTGAGGCCAGCCAGTTAGCTCAGTTAGAGTGCAATCATTGCTTTATTTCGACCATGTAAATTTAAATGTCTTTTAGTTTAGATTTAATCAATGTGCTATAACTTTAAAAGTAAATATGCTTCTTTAACACAGGTGAAATACTTTGGACGAGATCCAGCTGATGGAAGAATGAGGCTTTCTCGTAAAGTGCTTCAGTCTCCAGCCACAACTGTCGTCAGGACCCTAAATGAGAGAAACAGTATTGTAATGGGAGAACCTATTTCACAGTCATCATCTAATTCTTCCCAGTGAATTTTTTTAAAGAGAATTCTAAGGTGATATTCTGTAGAGCAAAATTCTAATAATATCTTCTAATGTGTAGATTTATATATAATATAGACATTATAATTATTTGTATTAAAATGCTCATTTACCTGTGCCAATTTTTTTATTTCAACAGTAACCTGTATTCACTTATACTTATTTACATTATAAATCAATAGTATTTATTATTAAAAGTAAATGATTTATACATCTTAGGACAGATTACCCTTTTCTTGTAATTCTGAAAATTACATAATTTTCATAAAGTATTCTGAAATATCTAAAAAAACTTAGAATTAATATATCACATATTATAATGGCTCTTACTACATGTCTCAGTTTTCTTCTTTATACATAGTAGTGGCTATTTATTCTTAGTCATTATGCAGCTCACCTCTGCCCAACAGCTTTACTTGCCTACAGCTGTTTCACAACCGGAATGTGCCATTTTCAAAGCCAGTGCCTATTTGTTCAGAACAGTTACCAGATACAGTACAGAGGTGAGGGAGCTAATTTGACCTGTTTTTAATAATATGACACCTTTCAAATTGATCACAAACCTATATAAACATAGCGGAGTAAATATTATAAATAGGATTCTAACTAGAATGAGGTAGTATATTTTTCAAATTTACCTACACATATAGAAAAATCATTTACTCATAAATAAAAATAGGTCATTTTTTTTATGTGTATGTTGCTAAAAGTATGAATGTTCCTGGCATATGAACTAGAAAGGAATTATGATTTTCACTTAATAAACAGATGTTTGAAGGGCTGGCTGGTTAGCTCAGCTGACTAGAGCATGGTGTTATAACACCAAGGCTAAGGGTTCAGATCCCCATACCAGTAGGCTGCCAAAAAAGAAAAAAAATAGGTGATTGAAATAGTCATATGTGGGCCGGCCCGGTGGCGCACTGCTACAGTGCGCCGCTTGGGAGCGTGGCGGCACTCCTGCTGAGGGTTCGGATCCCACATACAGACCGGTTCCCGCTCACTGGCTGAGCGAGGTGCGGGTGCGACACTGAGGGTTGCGATCCCGTGGCCGGTCCCGGTCCGGTACGGGCGCGACACTAAGGGTTGCGATCCGTTGCCGGACACAAAAAAAGACAAAAAGGAAAAAAAAAGAAAAAAGAAAAAAAAGAAATAGTCATATGTGGAGGTTATTCATATAATTATTAGTTATATCTGTCAAGTTGTTTATTCCAAACATTTAAAATATCATATGTTATAATTCTACAAGAAAATGATACATGGAAGTTATAATTCAGAATGTATAATCCTTTTATAAATCTGATAAAAAAAAGAAATATATATATATATATATATATATATACACACTTGAAATATATATATATATATATTCATGACTCAGGGATAACTAGTTGATAAAACATTTAAAATTTAGCTGGCCAAACCAAAGATTTTTAAGATGTGTGTATTTAAGTCAATAGATACTGTTTTTAGGCTGACCAGGTGAGCTAAGTGGTTAGAGCACAGCCTTATAACACCAAATCACAGGTTCAGATCCCCATACTGGCGAGCCACTCCCCCCCCCCCAAATTTACTATGTATCTGTTGTATATAAACAGCATGTTAGGCAATGTTGATATACTTTCTGAAATATTAAAGATTAATTGAAAATGAAAGATTAAATTTAAACTATTTGTGTTCTACATTTGATAGACTTATTTAATAATAGTGACATAATTTTTTTATTCTCACTTTTGCTTTCTGTTTAAGACATAATCCTTAAGGGTAAAATTTCAAAATTGCAATTTATGTTTTCCTTAAGTTTCCTATTTTCTTTTTCAAAAGGACTCTCAGCTTCTAATAATATGGAAAAATGAAGCCAGTTTTTAAACAAACTCTGGAGAACAATAGTGCCACAAAGTAAAAATTTAGCTCACTAACTTGAAACCACTAAAAAGATCCCAATTTCCATTTAAACCAAGAGCCTACACTTCATCTGAACTTTTCCTGTTTTCTTCTTAACTCAAATCTTAGTAGTTTCCCCTAAGTTCCAAGAAAGTTCCGTGAAGGTTATATGCTAAAAACTAATTTATAATGACTCAAATTAAATTGAGTAACCATCTTTGGTAGTTAGCTCAATATAGATACTTACCAGGACTTTTTCCTTTAAGACCTTTATTTTGACACACACACTTACTCGTACTCCGTAAATTATTGTTCTGTTACAATTTTTTCTTCTCTTACAGAAATCTTAAATTTCTGGATCTAAGATAGAAATATGAATATCAGCATCTTCTGTAGTTTAATTCTGCCAAACACAGCATTCATTTATTCAGCACTTACTGTGTGCCAGGCATTATAACGTGTGCAGGGGATGTGTTAGTAAACAAAACAGCTAAAATTACAGTGATCAAATTCTAGTGTATGGAAACTGATAGTAAATAAGTATACAACATATCAGGGAGAGGCGAGGTGCTTTAGAGAAAAACAACTGGGTTAAGGGGATAGAGTGATTAAAAAAAAACAAGTTACTTTTTTTTGTTTCAGTGGCTGGCCAGTAGGAGGATCCAAACCCTTGACCTTGGCATTACAAGGCAGCTGCTCTAACCAACTGAGCTAACTGGCCAACCCCAAAAGTTATTATTTTAGATAAAAATGATCCAGTACAGCTTCTGTGAGTAGGTAGCATTTGAGCAGAACCTGAATGAAGTGGAGGAAGGAGATGTGCAGCTATTTGGGAAAGAATTCTAGATAGAAGGACTAATTTCTTTTTCACTTGGTATTATATGTTTAGACGATAGAACAGCCTTTTCATTTTATAAACCAATTTCACTTAGTCTTGTATTCCTTAATTTTGTGTCTGTTCTTTACCAGAATTAGAAAGCAAAGTTTATTCAAGAATATAAAATGAGATATTTTGTGATATTTTCAAAGCATTTAATCAGGCAAAAATATGCCTGGTTACTTCCAAGGAAAGGATAGACATGGGATCATGTGACAAATTTAATAGGCTTTTGCAAAATTCCAGGCTTATGAGAGTTGAGACTAGGGTAGTAGACATTAGAAATAGGAAAGAGAACCCATGTTATAGTTAAAGACTCATTGGCTATCAAGGGACAGAAACCAACCTTAGTTAAGCTAGAGCAAAGCGGAAAGTTTATCAGAGCTATGAGTTTATTTCATAGAAGCTAAGTCTTACACCCAGTGGTAGACTGGAACTTGTACTTACAAGTCATCAAGACTAAGTAGTTCTACCTGTGTCTACTTACCTGTAGAATCTCATAGCCTCTCTTTTGTGCCTCTTGTCATACAAGTGCTTTATTTTTCTCTGCAAACCTATTTTCTCAGCATGGGGAAAAAGATGGCTGTCCCACAGGATGTTACCAGACCATGAGGTTGAGTTCTCCTTGAGAAAATGATAGGCTCAGCTTGGGAAAGATGTTAAACCTGATTAGGATTGCCAGATAAAATAACAGTATGCCAAAGTAAATTGGAATTTCAGATAAACAAATGTTCAGTCAGTGTAAGTATGTCCCATGAACTATTTAGGGTATACTAACACTAAAAAATTATTCCTTGTTTATCAGAAGCTCAAATTTAACTGAATGTCCTGTATTTTTATTTGCTAAATCTGATAACTCTAAGCCTGATAATGGAAAAAAGTCAGAGAATTGCCAAGATCCCACTCCTGGAAAGAGAGTACAGTGATCCTCCCCTTATCTGTAGGGGATACATTCCAAGACCCCCAATGGATACCAAACCCTATATATACTATACTGTGTTTTCTCCTATACATACATACTATGATTAATTTACAAATTATGCACAGAGATTAACAACAATAATAATAAAACAATCATAACAATAGGCCAGCATCATTACTCATGCTTTGGGGCCATTATAAAGTAAAATAAGGGTTACTTGAACACAAGCACTGTGATACCGCAACAGTTGCTCTGACAATGGAGAAGGCTACAGAGTGACTAATGGAGGAGCATAAACTGGATAAGCTGGACAAAGAGATGATTCACGCACAACTCCAGCAGGACTAAGCAGGATGGCATGAGACTTTATCCTGCTATTCAGAACAGCTCACAATTTAAAACTTATGAATTGCTGGAATTTTCCATTTAATATTTTCATACCATGGTTGACTGCTAGTAACTGAAACCATGGAAAGTGAAACCACAGATAAAGGGGGACTACCGTATTCAGAAAAAGCAGGCTGAGCAGATACCAAGATACTGCACTGCAAATATAAAGAGACAATGGGTAGACTTCAAATAACCTAGATAGAAAGGAGTGTGGGTGGAATGTGGAAGGAAGAGAGAAAAGCAGTTATGGCTGAGGATTTCAGCTTCAGGATTATAAGAACAATAGGATCTGTGACATGAATAGGAAATTAGAGGGGCAAAATAGTTTTGATGAGAAAGACGTCTGACATGTTGAATATGAGTGTGAAGTCTTCAACCAACATACTCATATATAAGTGAATGTCCTAGAAAGCAGATGGGGAATAAGTGACTTTTATACAGGCAATATTTAAAGCAATCCCAGTTTTACCATCTCGAATATATTTCAACACATTGCAACAGTTTTTAAAATAACTGAAATTTACAAAATTTTAATGTAATAAAAACTTTACCTATTGTGAGCATAGTATTACGCTATGGAATAGTTTGTTTCCTTCACAGACTTAAATATAGTCTAATATATTGTAACTAATTAATGAAAAGATTAATGAACGCTCTAGTAAAAGTTTTTTTAAAAGTCAAGGTATAAAAAGAGGAGAGAAACACGTTAATTGTAGCTGGAAGGTTTCTAAGAAATGGATTTTAATTGGATTTCAATAGAGAGTCATATTTGAGCTGGACTTTAAAGGAAAACTAAGAAAGAGAAAAGCAGCCTGTGGAGTAGCAACTTTTATCAGTGGATGAACAAGACAGAAAAATAGAGGTTACATTTTGGAGGGGTTTAGACTTAGGACCGTGAACTTTATTCTACATGTGCTGGGAAACACTGAAAAATACCCAATGTTTCATGAAAACCAAAATTGAGCAGTTGGCTATAAACACAGTTTTTTATATTGTGGCTATAAAATTTAATGCAATTGTCAATGATTCAAACTAGATGATTTTTTTTTAAAGCAAGCATAAAAACATGTAGATCATTATCATTTATGAAAACAGATATAAATTATCTTTAAAAATATATTGAGAGGAAAACCAGATGCAGGGCTCTCCAGTTAGTTCAGCTGGTTAGAGTGGCACCTTGTAACACTAATGTCAAGGGTTGAAATCCCTGTACCAGCCAGCCACCAAGAAAAAAAAAAAAATGAAAGAGGTGATTTATCAAATTCAATATACATTTCCCAGAGAGTTTAGAATATCAGGGGATGTCCTTAACTTTGTAGGTGGCATCTATCAGAAATTAAGAACATACATACAACACTGAAGATACAGCCATTAAAGAAATAAAACAGGAATCACCACTATTACTCTTAACAGTGTTCTGGAGGTCCTAATCAATGTGATGAGATTAAAAAGGAGAGAGAGAAGAACAGAAACTTTTGTAGACAACCATCTAAAAAACACTTTTTATATAAAACAGGACTAAATGAGCAGTAACCACATAGGTATGCCAAAATAAATAGCTGTCTTCTCCAGGAGTCCAAAGCTGCCCTGGTGTGAGCTCATTTCCACTCCTTTAAGCATGAGCAGCCTTCTTCCAGGCTTCAAAGAGTTAACCTAGCAGTGAGTTTGCCCCAGCCCCTGGGGTTCTTGCCAGGGTTAAATCTTCTGCCCCCCCAAAGTGCCCTAAGTCAATAAAGTCTTGTTTTTCCAGTCTTAAGTTCCAACCCCCTTAACTGAGCACCCTCAGAATCCAATCCCAAGTGTACTGCTTTGGCTCCTGATAATACATGCTAATTTATTTCAATTCCTTCAGTGTATAATCTTTTTTCCCTTAGCAGAACCAGCAGTGCCCAGACAGATTATGCTGAGATTTAACCCGGTTATCATATCATCACAGCAAGGAGAGGAAATGAGAGCAATTGTGGAAGAGGTCTCTCTGCAAGAAAGAGAGTACTTGCTCTTACTAGAAGGTATAAGCTGCTTCTGCAAGCTCTGAAGGTCCAGAGGTGTCTGCAGAGCCAAAATCCTCAAGGGCATCTATCCTGTGTTTCAAAGCTTCAGGCTTTCCCAAGCAGGGCCTTGACTACAGAACAGACTTGCCTAAGCTGACCATTCAAATATCCTTGGAGCTCTGTAACTATCAAATCCCATTTCTGCTCTTCCACTGCAGGAAATAAGAGCCCCTTTCTTAAGCTCCAGAGAGGCCCCTTGGCTCCCAAATTTAGCCATTAACTTTTAAGTGCCCTCAGTTCATCATTTCCCCCATATCTTTCAAATGCCTGAATTGTTGCATAGGCAACAAGATCCCCCTCCTCTGGGATGTTTTCCTAGGTCACTACTGGTGAAATCTTCAGCACTCAGGTAGCTCCCTTGTGCCAGGGACTAAGCCATTCCCAAAACCCCATCCTACTGCCTGTTTTCTTGCACCATTCAGTGTACCACCTGTCAGTTCTAGGCCTCCAAGAAGCAGATGCCAAGAAGGTATTAGAAATGCAAGATACTTACTGGTGGAAATGCCTGTGAAAGATAAAGTAGGAAGGCTCACAAATTGGCAGGGAGACCCTTCAGACCAGGGTGCAGGTCTGACCTTTGTAAAAAGAGAAGAAAAGGAAATACTGGGTAGAAAACTTCAGATTACAGTGTATTTCTAAGATAGTATCAGCTAGGTTAATGAGAAGTTCCTCAAGTCAATATAGAACTCCTTTAATGGGCAAGAAAAGACAAGTTTAATACCCCTGCCGTGCTCAGCATCAGCAGGAATGCACGTTGAATCCAAAGGGATGGCAGCTGACTGTCAGTCACCTATACTCCCTGGAGTAGGTTCTCATGAAGGAGATCTGGGTGGCACACTTCTATGGCCACCACACTACCAAATATCAAAACACTCTAAAACTATAGCAATTATTACCAGCCAGCTGCAAAAAGACAAAAACAAACAAAACTATAGCAATTAAAACTGTTCTACTAGAATTGAACAAATAAAGCAATTGAAACAGAATAATAGTGAATTTTCATACTCAAACTTAGATACTGTATATGAGGGTGTGAATTTATATGTGTACGTGTGAATTTAGTAATGAATGTGATAAAGATAGCATTTCAAATTATTTCATCTACAAATGATGTTTAGACAATTAGCTCTCCATTTGAAAAAATATTTTTAATTAGCATCCCACTTCATATTTACAAAAAAAATTCAAAGTGGATTACAGAACTAAACATTAAAAAAAAATAAAAACATATTAGAATATCACAATACCACACACAAGTATCTCATCTCCGACAGTTAAATTTTGACAAGTATAGAATCCAAAGGACAAACAAAAATAGAAAAGACAATAGCAGACAAGAGATTTCAATAAACATTGGTTGCACAACAAGCAGATGGGAGAGTAGTGAGCTTAACAGAGCAGAGGAAGTTACAACCTAAAAGATTCCAGAGGTGATTAGAGAGAAAAAGAGAACTCTCAAAAAAAATCAGAAAGACTCACAGCACAACATCTAAGGGCAGGGTGAAGATAGCAGCTACATTCCTGGGTCCACTTCCCAAACTTATATAACCAAAGTACTACCATCCCCCTGCACAACACATACCCACTCATGCCCATACATGTCCCTGTAACACTGCCGCCACCACCATTGAGATTTATTTTTTGGAATGGGAGAGACTTGTTTGACAACATTAGTCACAGTAAATAGTGGGCAATTATGAAGCAATGCTAAAAGTGGGGATTAAATATAAGCCTGAATACAAAACAATGAGATTTCTAGCCTCTTTCCTCTGCACCCCTTCTAGAATGCCTTTACCCACACAGAATATGGGGGAATCTCTGAAAAACCTACACTCCCTCAGAAAAAGACTTCTAAAAACTGAGGGGCTATGATTGAAAGAGAAAAATACCCTAAAGAAGGCCAGCAATCTATATAGCCTTGCTCTTGAGAATAGAAAGCCAGCCAGGGGCCAAACCATGAAGACCTTTGTAAGCCGTCCTAAAGAACTTTATCCTACTAGAAATCAGAAACTATTGAAAGATATTAAAAGAATATAATATGATCAAATTTGTTCCACAAATATTACTCAAGGATTGACTGCCTGGAGGTAGAAATTAGTCTGGGTCTTTCAAAGATGTAATTTAGCATGACCTTACTCATAAGTGGGAGCTAAAAAATAAATGTATAAATAAAAAAGAGATAAAACAATCACAATAATACACTGAACTTTCGAAAGGAGAGAACAGAACTGGGGTTACCAGAAGTGGGAAAGGGGGAAGTGGGGTAAGGGAGGAATTGGTAAAGGGCCACAAAAAACAATTACATTGTATATTGTTGAATTTACTAATTATCCTGATTTGAGCATCACATATTGCACACAGGTATTGATATTCAACAATGTACCTCACAGATATGTACAATCGACTATGTTACAATAAAAAAAAAAAGATATAATTTAATCTCAGTTGAGTCTGATATGGTAGTTATTAAATTGCCTGCTAGGGATTATGTCAAACTGAGTAGTTAACCTCTAAGAAAAGCTTTATTCTTTCAATAGTTATTGAGAATCTGCTGTGTTTGACACCCTATGCTAGACAATGAAGATACAACAGTGAGAAAAAAAAAATGGTTTCCTGGACTCAGACATTTTTCATCTAGATGAGGAGGCAATTATTAACCATAAATCATACAAATAAAGGTACAAGTATGATAAGTGCTACAGTGGAGTGGGGGGTGCATGGTGCCATAAGAGTGTGTAATAGAAGGATACAATGGATACTCTGGTTGTCTTCCTAGCACCTTTTTATCCTTACCCCATAGAATAACATCCATGGGTTTGGGATGGAATTAACTCCACCCCAGCTCCAGGAATAGACCCTGATTTGCCTCAGCAGCTTGACATTCCCTAGATCACAAAACTCTAGTTTCAAGGTTGGTCATGTAACCTAAGTTAGTCTAATTATAACAAAACGAGGAATATGTGAAAGAAACTCTCTTTTGATGTGGATGAAGAACTATGTAACCTTGGGAGCTCTTGACAACCATTTTATACAAAAAGTTTAAGTCTTAGGATGAATCTGACAGAGCAGAAAGTAGAATTGAGAAGCAGAAGGAAATCAAGTTCTTGCTGATACCGTTGAGTCAATCAAATCAACTCTGAGGTTCATCTTATCTCCAGACTTCCCATTCATATGAGCCCATAAATTCTTATTTAAACCAGTTTAAATTGTGTTTTCTTGGTACTTGTAACATTCCAAGGGGATTTTAAGTATTCAAGGGAGTCCGGGAAGGCTCCTCCTTGTAAGTGATAATTGTGGAGATATTTGAAGGAGAAAGCAGGAGTTTTCAAGAGATGATTGGCAGGAAGAAAGTTCTAGGCAGTGAATACCTGTGCAAAGACACCATGGCAAGCAGGGGCATGAGAGTCTGAAAGAAGAGTGTGTAGGTTCTGAGATGCAGCTAAAGAGGTAGGGATAGGCCCGACCAAAAGAGCCTTATAAATCATAAAAAGGATTAGGATTTTGGCCACTGAAAGATTTTAAGTAACATATAGGGATGCATTCTATAATACACAGGACGGCCCCTAACAAAAATTATCCAGCCCAAAATGTCGATGATGCTGAGGAGAAACCCTGCTCTAGGAATTCAACTTTCAAATATACTAGCACACATAAAATAACTTTTGTGCAATCATTTATTGTTTGAAATTGAAAACCATTGGAAATGACACAAATATACATAAATAGGAAATGAGTAAAATAAATTAGGGTACATTTGTACAACGGACTACTACATAGCCACTAAGTAGAATGAGTTAGCTCTATTTACACATTGATACAGAACCATTGCCAAGATGTTTTTAAATAATAAAAAGGTAAGGAACAGTGTGCATAATATCCCATTATTTGTATTAAAAAGGCGATAGATGTATATATTATATATTTATATATATACATACATTGAAATAAATTTACTTCCACATGCACAGAATTTCTCTGGAACAGGACATACTTTGTGGGGCCCTGTTCGAAAGTTGTTAAGCATTTCAAGACGGTAACAGCAGAGGATTAAACCAAATGGGAAACTATACAGCTCACACACATCCATGAAGCCTGCCCTTTTGGAACATATACTGGAAAGTGGAATAATGGTGATTCTGAGAGGAAAATTGAGTGGCAAAAGACAGACTGAAAGGGAACTTATTTTTCACTGAATAACCTTTTTCCAACTTTGAATTTGTACATGTAAAGGCATTACCTATTCAAAAGAAACAAAGGGGGGTTGTGGGCTCATTTAGATAGCAACTCTGGAGTGGAACATCTTTTCTTCAGGCAGTTATCCACTGGGAAAACGTGGTTGTGGTGCACTAGTGCCCTCAGACGTAAGCAATGGGCTCTGTTCTTTAAAGGACATTGTTCTCACCTTCTGTCCGGTGCATCTCCCCATGGGGTGAGAGGTCCATGGAATCAATGGGCGTGTCCACATGGAGCTCACCGCCCCCCGTCTGGATCATGCTATGGGCAACCTCGAATTCCCTACCCCAAAGGTCAAGTCTGCTTCCAGGGTCTGCACAGTCCTCTTCCCAAGTTCCATCCTCCTAAGGAATGGCTAAGTGGTAACTATATTAAGGGAGTGTAGACGGGGCTTGGACAGAAGGCTGGGGTGTTCTCCAACATCAGAATCGAAAGTTGTCTGTGTGAAGCTTTCTCTGACCCTTCCAAGACAGAAATGTTATTTTCTCTGGGCTTAAAATACATTTTGTTCACATCAATCACAGCAATGATTAGACTATTGTTATGTATATTATAACGTCTTAATTCAAGTACATTTTCTGAGGTTTTATAGATTAAAAAAAAACTGCGAATCTAGATTTTGAAATTATCGGGAGCCTGCTCTGTGTAAAACACTGTCCCACGTTTTACTGTGCTGCTGAAGGGTGTCCCCACACACGTGATCTGGTCAAAACATAAGCACGTTTTGACGAGACCATTGATAAGTAATGACTACAACTCCCAAGGTGCACTGCAAGGTCCACGCGTGCACCTCGCCCGGTTTTCACCCTTGGGGGCAACGGGTTGTAAAGAATTAGAGGCTGAACAAGCTGTGGGAATAAAGGGATTCTACCAAGAACGAGCGGGGATTGAAATCAACGGCATACTATCACGTCCCAGTGCGTAATTTGTATCCACCGCGCAATGTCTGACAATTAACTTGAATGCCAAAAGAATTCTTCCTTCACTTATTCAGTGATAGATAACGCAGGAAATGACCGCAAGAGAAACTCTAAAGTATCAAGTCAGTGCTCTCAGATGTGTTGGGAAGGTAGCTTCTCGCCATCTCCCTAAATTTATCAGCGGGTTTATTTTCCTAGGGTACAACCACGGGAAGTACCCTGTATTTTCATGAAGTGGAAAACATGCTTTTCAAAGCTAGCTACTAGGACCCTAACGGTGAAACGCTTTGGCGGGAAATAGGAAACGGTCAACACACTTTTGTACTACGTTAAAGTCGCTGGGAGAGTTTAGTCCATAGAACACACTCCCTGAGTAGTTGCTTAATTAGAATAGATTCCATAACGAATTTTAGTGGGTTTCGGTTCTGCTGAAAGGGCTCAAAGTTCCTTCGTGTTCACAAAAAGAGATTTACACTTTTTTTTCCCCCTCTCGACAAGGTGACTTTTCATTAATGAATGAGAGTACATTTCCTTACTTTTTGTTCCGGGTTAGTCCTGTTAAAGGCTGCATACTTCCAACGCTTGCTTCGCTTTTTCCCCAGAGCTGAGTCCCAGCGCACGCCACACGCAGGGTGCCAGCAGCAACCTGTGCGACCAATTGCGACCGCGACTCGGCCTCCGCCACCTTCCACAGAAGGACGTCTAACGGAGCAGACGGCAGCAGAAAGCTCGCGAGAACCGCCCGCCCAACCGAGATCCCGCGCCAGGAGGCGGAGCTGGGAGAGGAGGAAATTCTACTTAGGCCCTCCCACCTCAGTCGTGCACTCGTTCTCGCGAGAGCGCCGAGCCGTCTGGCCCGGGAAGCGCGTGCTGAAGCGGTGGTGCGGTACGTTGGACTCGTCGGCCGCCGTAGCCCCTGCTAGGACAGCCCGTGCGAGCCTGCTGGAGGAGGAAGAGAAAGGCAAAGAGTCGGGTTACAAGATGGCGGATCTGTAGTGGTTACGGCGGCGGCGGCGGCGGCGGGAGAGCAAGCGAGCTCTGGGGTGTAAAAGGAGGGGAGAGTGTGTGTGTGCGGAAGTGAAGTGAGGGGAACGGGGACTCCAGGTGGAGGAGTCTCAGTGGCTCTTGTCACCCCTTCTCGCGGCTGAACCTTCGGAGCCATGGTGAACTCGGGCCTCTCCGGAGCCGCCGCCGCCGCCGCCGCTACCACCGCCTCTCGAGAGTGAGGGGCGCCGACGAGGTGAGCGAGGAGGCGGCGGCTGGAGTGGTGAGGACAGCAGCACCATGTCGGATACGCGGCGGCGAGTGAAGGTCTATACTCTGAACGAAGACCGGCAATGGGACGACCGAGGCACCGGGCACGTCTCCTCCACTTATGTGGAGGAGCTCAAGGGGATGTCGCTGCTGGTTCGGGCAGAGTCCGACGGTAAGATTATTGGAACTTTAGAACAGGGGACAGTGCCTCCAGTTGGGGCACAGCGTGGGGTTTAGGCCCTGGGCCCGGTTAGTGTTACTACCACCTCTTGGGACAGCGCATTGGTTTTGAGCTTGCTTTTTCTGTATGGTAGTAACAAACTACTTTGTGTGGATCTCCCCTCAGACGCCGATTCTCTGTTCCTCCGCCTCCTATCCCTATTAAGGATTTGACCCCTTCCTGTCCAATCCCTCCTCTTTTGAAGAAGGGAGAGAGAGAGAGGAAGGAAGTAATGAGAGACAACGTAAATGCTCTGCTCGCTCCACGGAGCTGACACCCCCATACCCCTTTATTTATTTTCTTATCTATTATGTGTATACTACAAAATGCTTAGCGAAACTTTACTTTCTGAGTGTCCTTTTTTATCCGGATTTCACCAACAGGCTGTAGTTGCTACAGTCGACAGGTGCTAGGGAAAACCAAATTCACCTTTTCCTGGGTTTATTGCATACTGTTGCCAGGATGTGTGTACGCACAAGCACATACATCTTTAGTCAGGGATCCCTCCAGGCTGCCTTTGTAGAGGATGCTATGAAAAAGTGGATACTTTACAATCTAAACAGGTTAGAATACCAAAGCAGAATGTAAACTCGTTTTCGTTGATTGATTTATGGTACGAGTCATGTGAGGTATTTTAAAATTATTAAATTTAGAGCCGTAATTAAAATACCTTTATAGTGTGATCCGAACGCCTCGATTTTAACAACTGATATATGCAGATAAAGGAGAAATAACTATTTTAGATTTATTTTTGGCATATTTTGTACTCGCACTTTTCCTTTTAAAATAGTCAAGGACATTTATTTCTATACGTGTTCTTCCTTTTGTTCTTAAAGAGAAAAGGATAGATACAGCACTGTAATTTGTATACTAAGTAAGTTGTGATTCTTTGTAATTTATTTTGTTAAACTGGAAATGCAATAAAACAACTTTTGTTAAAGAGTTTGGCTTCAGGTGGTCATTTAGACCTTAAAATTCTCATCTCAACAAAACTTTTAATAGTCCTCTAGTCTCTTCATCTTCTTGGTCTGAATGTTGGTTTTAGGTGGATTTTTTCCTTTAAGGGTGTATGGGGAAAGGATGAAATATCCTAAATTAAGTATGAAGACTAGATCTGGAGAGAAAAATGTGAATTGGAGTGTTTTATTACTTCAGATGTCTAGCTGGGTGAAGAGACCCGAAAAGTTCTTTTGGTTTTAAAAAATGTGTATTCTTATTTTTTATCCAAGGTTTTATAATTTGAGACTTAACATTATTTTTTATTTTCCAGGATCACTACTCTTGGAATCAAAGATAAATCCAAACACTGCATATCAGAAACAACAGGCAAGTAGTTGTTTGTCTTTAATTTGAAAGACTTCACCTATGATCAAGGAAGTATTATTCTGACAAAGATGGGAAAGCTTTCCTGACAAGAAAAAATGTTGGATAAACAAAGTTACAGACCTTGTGTATTTTCCTTGCAGGTTAAAAGTTTCAGACTGAAAAGTGAAAGGTTTTCTTACTGGCAGTAATTTATTATCATCTTTGGAAAGTTTATATTATAATACAGTGTATATTCACTAGTTTTATTTAAGTACAGTTAGCCAGGTCTCCTCTATACCGTGTACATTAAACCTTTTATTCTGAATCACATTTAAAGGAAATGGCATAGAAGAAAATTCAAAGGGTTACTCTTTAAAGCAAGGAAAGCCTGTTTGTGGTCTGAAACTAGATCCTTTGACTCAAGGTAGAGGTTTTAAAGTAAAAGCATTTAAATCCTGTTATTCAACTGTTGTATATTTTAAATATAGTAGTCAGTGGATACTTTATAATAGTGTACATTGCCAATTATGTAACATTTTCTGTTAGTTTATTGTCTTATTTGGGAAAGAAAACCTGCGTTGTGTTGTGTTTTAGCATGCCTAATTAATCTGAAAATGGTAACAGTGATCTAACCTTTATTCTGTGAATATTTTCTTTTCTTTTTTTTTTTTAAAGATGACGGGTAAGGGGATCTCAACCCTTGGCTTGGTGTTGTCAGGCATGCCTAATTAATCTGTAAATGGTAACAGTGATTTAACCTTTTTTCTGTGAATATTTTCTTTTCTTTTTTTTTTTTAAAGATGACGGGTAAGGGGATCTCAACCCTTGGCTTGGTGTTGTCAGGCATGCCTAATTAATCTGTAAATGGTAACAGTGATTTAACCTTTTTTCTGTGAATATTTTCTTTTCTTTTTTTTTTTTAAAGATGACGGGTAAGGGGATCTCAACCCTTGGCTTGGTGTTGTCAGCACCATGCTCAGCCAGTGAGCTAACCAGCCATCCCTATAGAGGATCCGAACCCGTGGCCTTGGTGTTATCAGCACCGCACTCTCCCGAGTGAGCCACGGGCTGGCCCCATTCTGTGAATATTTTCATTTTTATTGTGGAATATATCAAAGTTGAAAAGTACAGAGAATAATATAATGGGTGTCTGTAAAACCACCAGATTTAACTATGTTAACATTATATTTGTTTCAGATCTTTCTGTAGTGTGAACATGATGGATAGAGTTAAACCCCCTTTGTATCCGTCCCAGTCTAGTCATTCTTCATTCTCCCCATAGGTTACCACTATTTGGAAGTTGATGTGTATTCTTTCCGTACATGCTTTTATACCTTTTCTGCATTTGTATGTATCCGTAAATACTATGTACTTTTTTGTGTGTTTTTAAATTTTACACAGCTGGTATCGTAATCGTATATGTATTCTGCAGCTTGCATTTTTCACTCATTTATTATGAAAACTTATTCATGTTAACAATGTAGATCTAGTTTTTAAAAAAAAAAACACTGTATAGTATTCTTAAACGTGATGTATACCTTTTGTTAGACATTTGGATTATTTCCAATTTTGTGTGTATATAAAGTCAATATGGCAGAGATTTTTGAAGGAAAAGAGAAATTATTTTAGGATTATATTTACAACATCTATGCCTACTTTTTTTTAAGGTTTGTGGAAATTTGGATGCCCAGAAACAAATATTTCACAGATGGAGTAATAAAATTATGTCTGTCACACAGCTTATTAATAGTAAGATTCTTACTGCTAAACAGTTGCCTGATGTATGCAATACGTTCCTAATTAGTTCTCTGAAATATTTTAAAATTTTCAATATTCAATTAGTAGCTTTTTCCTCTGCTTAGAAAATGTTATGTGTCTTTTTTGGTGAAGAATCAAAATAAACGTTTATCCTAAATTGAACACCTGGAGATGTTTCCTTAGACATTTAAGTACATTAAATTTCTAAGTCAGCCAGGCAGATGGTTACTCTTTTCTTGCACTAAATTTTATCTGATAGCCACTGTTGGTTTGTCGTTGCTCACTTATTTGTAGGGAAAGAAATATAACTTTCATCATTTTTTTTTTCTATCTGCATGAATGTAAAATTATCAGGAACTTTGTTCTTAAATGTAGCTAAGTCATAAGCAGTTTCTTACAAATGTAATTATAATATAGATTCTTCTCAGATTGTATATAAGATCCTTTAGCTGTTGTTATTATTGGATACATTATAGTAGGGATTTGTGTATAAAATAGTCCCTCAACATAAGTTAAAAATACAAAGTGGTTCTGCAAATACTTTAAGAAACTTTGGGGCATAGTTTCATAAATAATGTTACTCTGCTGGAAAATTAGTTCTAGATAAATAGCATTTTTGTATACATTAAACATCTATAAGTTATTGAAGAAAAATGCTTTAAAATTTTTTTTGTGCCATTTAGAAATGTTTTCTGAATTAATCACATTTAAATTATATACTATTAGGGCTTTTCATAGTTTTTTTTTTTTTTTTTTTTTAATTGAGGTACTTTTAGTAAATAACATTAAGGTGTATAAGAGAACCCTGTTAATAAGAAGAATATGGAAGGGCCGGCCCGGTGGCGCACTGGAGAGTGCGCAGCTTGGGAGCGCGGCGGCGCTCCCGCTGAGGGTTCGGATCCCATGTGGAGACGGGTTCCTGCTCACTGGCTGAGCACGGTGCAGGCGCAACACCGAGGGTTGTGATTCCGTTGCCAGTCCCCGGTACAGGCGCGACACCGAGGGTTGCGATCCCATTACCAGTCAGTAAAAGAGACAAAAAGTAAAAAAAAAAAAAGAAGAATATGGAAAAGCTTTGTGTATAAGAATGAAAAACCTATATGAATTGTACAGGCGCGACACCGAGGGTTGCGATCCCATTACCAGTCAGTAAAAGAGACAAAAAGAAAAAAAAAAAAAAGAAGAATATGGAAAAGCTTTGTGTATAAGAATGAAAAACCTATATGAATGGGGTTACCTGTTTTATTTGCTTTTGTTTAAATTGAGTACTGTTTTCTAATAGTAATGAGAGCCATTTAGGGTTTATGTTCAACTTAGTTTCTTTGTAATAGATACAGTTTTTCATATTTTCACCAAAACCTTGTTAAGTTTGCACTTTTTACAAAGTTACACAAATTAGGATTTCCAAGTACATTAATATTTTTCTACATTCATTAGAATTATCCTTTTTAAAATGTCATTAAAGTTATTCAATAAATTAGTTTAGAAAATTACTTCCAAAACTTACATGAAGTATACTGTTTGTAAGTGGGTTTTTAATAAAAAACTTGATGAGTTAGTGAATGAGATGTTTATAGGGTAATTTGTCATATTAAAATACATTAAATAAATTTAGAGAGGAATATTTAACATTCTTCTTTTAACATTACAATTCTAAAATGAGCCAAGTACTAAGTTGTGTGCTCAAAATATATCTTTTTTTCCCCCCTCAGAAGCAAAGTACTGAATTATGGGGTTAAAATACGTTAGAATGTATCGAGTTGAATGTCCAGTGACTGAATATTGAAAGGTCGTCATTGATTCACATCACTTCCTTACTGTGCGCAATACTGAAGGAGATGTGCTTAGCCAGTAAACTTAAGTGTGTAAACAAACGTGTTGGAAAGAGAAGAGAATGATTAGATGATAGAACATGAAATAAAGTGCCTGATATGTGTGTCAGATTTTTAAGTTATTTAAAATCAATCCCACTGATCTTGACTAAATAGAAAGCAGAGTCATTGGGATGTGTACCTATTACTATTATTAATTAATTTATTTATTTTTCGGTGGCTGGCCAGTACAGGGATCTAAACACTTGACCTTGTGTTCCTATTATATTTAACACAATTGTGTGTTACTGGTTTTAGAAGAGAAGTACTATAAAGGGAAGTCTTTACCTGTTTTATTGGGAGACAAGATGTAACAGGTGAAACAATTACAGAATGATAATAAGATAGCTGATAAAGTGTATTAACCCAGTCTTCATTGAAAGCCCATGAAAGCATTTCACAAATGAGGCAACTTAGATACAGAAAGGTTAAGATTCTTGACTGAGATTATACAACAAGTATGTGCCAACACAAAATATTAGAAAAAGCAAACTTGTGTTCCACAGGCTTGGACATTAGAAAATTGGAGAAGGGAGAGGTAGATATGAACTAGAATCATTAAGAAAAATTTCACTCTTGGTGGTAGTGGTGTTTGCTGAAGGAACTGTGTCAGGGAAGGAAATAGTACATCTGCTGCAAAAGGTATTAAGCTTATTTGCAGCAGAGGTTTCCTATTTGAGAGCTTGGTTTGGTAAACAAAAGGGTGCCATTATAGGTTTTTGAATAGGGCCCTAAAGTAATGAAAGTGGTACTGTTTAAGGCAATGTCATGAATAATAGGGGGGGAGGGGGAGTAGCAAGACATTCTGCAATAATTTATATACAAAAAAGTAAAAGTCTGTTCCAGTGTGGTAAATGAACTTGAAGGGACAAAGCTCCAGTATATTTTCAAGAAAAGGCTAGACGATTTGGTGAATGATTAAATATGAAAGAGGAGGAATCAAAGGTCACTGGTAGTGTTTTTGAATCTTGGGGCCAGAAAAATGATGGTTCTCTCCAGAAAATGGGAGGTTGAGCAGTTTTAAGTTAATTATTGGTTTGAGGCTTATTTATTAAAAAGGTATTTAGTGAAGTCTCTTTCCCACTCCAGACCCTGTCCATTCGTTTCCCTAGCCTGAGGCCACCCATGTTACCAGTTCCTTATATATCTTCCTATAGGTATGCATGTCTAAGCAAATATGCACACAATCACATTTATATTCTCCCTTTTATTGACATAAATGGTAGCATACTGTAACTGTTTTGTGCCTTGCTTTTTTTCTTTTAGGCTTTGAAGTGATAGTAAAATAAATGGAAAGGTTTTATAATGAATGTATGGAACTAGAGGTAGAGTAAGAGTTTGAGGCAGGAGATTTTAATTTAAGAATCATCAAATGAATTTTTAGCTGCAAGAAGGGAACTCCTTTAAGGGAGTAGATATAAAATGAGAAAAAGGACAAAGTTTAAGACTGAGCCATGTTGAACTGTCCACATTTATTCATTCATCTAGTAAAACCTGGTTCAGTGCTGCATATTGAGCTGGTTACTATCTTTAGTCTGAAATTTTAAAGTGTGATTGAAAGCTTTTGAAGACTTTTTAGCAGAGAAATGACATGATCCGAAATAATATCAATCTGTGGAATTGAAGAAAGGCAATAAATGGGAGATTGGTTGGGAGATTGCTGCATTTTCTGAGCAAGAGAGAATGCTGGATTGTATTAGAGTGATGGAGATGGAAAATGGTGGATGGATTTTGAGATAATATATAATTGAAGGTAGAATTGACAGGACCTGGGCCGGCCCCGTGGCTCACTCGGGAGAGTGCGGTGCTGATAACTCCGAGGCCGCGGGTTTGGATCCTATATAGGGATGGCCAGTGCGCTCACTGGCTGAGCATGGTGCAGACAACAATGAGCCAGTGGTTACGGTCCCCTTATCGGTAAAAAAAAAAAAAGAATTGACAGGACCTGCTGATGGCTTAGGTGTTGGTAATCAGGAAGAAGGAAGATCCAGTAAAGCAGAAGAATAAGCAATTGGAAGGGCTTGAGAAACAGGAAAATGCATTGTCTCTCAGACCAATGGAGAACAAAATTTCAGTAAAGAAAGAGGGACAAGTCAGTCAGCAAATGGCTGTTTCATATCCTGCAAAACAAGATTGAGAATATTCCAGGTTTGGTTATAAGAACATTGCTGAGATGAAGGCAGATAGAGACGAAGATGATCATATTTTATCTCTTTTTTTTTTTTTTTAAAAAAAAGATGACCGGTAAGGGGATCTTAACCCTTGACTTGGTGTTGTCAGCACCATGCTCACCCAGTGAGCTAACCGGCCATCCCTATATGAGATCCGAACCCGTGGCCTTGGTGTTATTAGCACTGCACTCTCCCGAGTGAGCCACGGGCCGGCCCCATATTTTATCACTTAATGGGCAAAATAATTCAATGAAAGTGGAGATGTTGGGGATTCAACCTGAGAGTCATTGTGGGAATGGACTAATGAGTATACAAGAGGGAAGGATTTCTACAATTTTGAGAGCTGCATTTAAATGACAGCATGAATTTGTATTGAGTAGAGTCCTCTGCACTGAGAACTGTAGCTCTGGTGTAGGAGTAGATTGATTAGAAGTGAATAATTAGATTGGAAAGATTGGGCAGAGCGGTGGGTAGAGGGCATTCTGTCTGGTGGTTTGGAATGGGATCAAGGAGGACTCTGCAAATTGGATGGAGAGAGGTCTTATTTAGGGGTCTAGACATGTTTAGGTAAGTATACTATCATAAGGGAGAAGGTTGGGAAGCAAGTGGCTAAAAACTTTGTGCCCTTTTAGAATTGGTTCACATTTAGTATATGGCTGTAATAGCAGGAATGTGAGTTTAGACTTGGATAGTCTAGACTTGGGCAGTTTTTGAATTCCATTAATTTCCAGCTATGTGATTTTAAGCAGGTTTTCTCTGAAGCTCATCTTTTAAATGGAGATACTACCTACCTCATGATAGTTGTGAGTTAATGTATGAAAAATGCCTTATTTTAGCACAGTACCTGACACATAATTAGCTCAATAAAGTAACTATATTCATAATAATCTTATAATCCTGATGTAGACCTTTTCCAATGAGTAAAGAAGATCAAAGAGGTTAAATCATTTGCTGAAGGTCACAGAAGTAGTGGACAGGGGAGCTGTGAGTGGTGCTCAGGTCCTAATTCTGAGCCAGGATTATTCTCACGGTACCAAAATATATCACAGATTTGAGAAAGATAAGGTATTAGTACTATTTGTATGCAACATTATCATGTCTTTCTTGGACTATGTATTGTACTATTCTGTATTTTAAAAATCTGTCTCTTTCAAGTTTAGGTCAAGTAAAGGAACTATTAGAGAGTTACATGCTGCATTGTTTGATTAATCGCATTTATTTTCAGGCTTTTAAATTGATTTTGAAGCTGCAAATTGAATTTTATAAATATGCTGGTATTTCAGTTTATCTTTTTTTAAATACGTATTCCTTTTGGAAAACTTCAGCTCTGTCTGTACCGAATTCTGTCAGAGTAGTTAAGGGCAAAGATGGGGGTTAGTCTGGCAAGTAGTAGGATTTCAAATATTTTGTGACACTGAATTTTATTCACGTTGATGAAAAGGATAAGTACCGTGGGGAAAAACTGAAACACATAATCCATTGCCTTATTTGACCCTTATTTTAAATCATATTGATAAGTCACAGATGCCTTTGTCAATATGATTTAAAACTGGAAACTCTTTCCCCCAGAAAGGTGTCATGCATCAAGTTTGTTTGTTTTTGGCGGCTGGCTGGTGTGAGGAACTGATCTTGACCTTGGTGTTATATGGCCTCCAACCAGCTGAACAACCGGCCCGCTGCGAATGCACCAAGTTCTATTTATTTATTTATTTTTGCAGCTGGTCGGTATGCGGAACCAGATCCATGACTTTGGGGTTATAAGGCTGCACTCTAATCAACTGAGCTAACCAACATCCCCTAATGCACCACACTTTAAATGCAGTCTTTTTTTTTTTTTTTTTCCTTTTCTTTTGTCTTTTTCCGTGTCCGGCAACGGATCGCAACCCTCAGTGTCGCCCCCGTACCGGACCGGGACCAGCAACGGGATCGCAACCCTCGGTGTTGCTCCCGCGCCTCGCTCAGGCAGTAAGCGGGAACCGGTCTGCATGTGGGATCCGAACCCTCGGTGGGAGCGCCACCGCGCTTCCCAAGCGGCGCACTATAGCAGTGCGCCACCGGGCCGGCCCTAAATGCAGTCTTAAAGTGTCAGTTAGATCCTGGATTAAGAACCCAGATTTAAATAGTATTCAGCTCTGGAATGTGTTTTTAATATATAAAATTTGAAACAACCATTTCTTATAAGAAAACCAAATTGTGACAGCCTTATTCAGTAAGGGCTAAATTGTCAAGCTTCTTCATCCCATGTCTTACTCCTATCCCAGGGGTGGACATAATCAACCTTTCTTCATTGTTTTAAAGAACCCGACTGTATATAACTGATTTTTTCTAGTCTTCTTGCAAGATCATTTAAAATCTGATTTCTATAGGGATACAGTGGTGATTAAGTGTTTTAGTTAGCAGAGGAAAACTCTAAGCTTTAATAATGTCAAAAAGAGATGAAACTATTTGCCATACACAAATGAGCAGAAAAACATAATATCACAAATCAACAGTGGTTGAAAACAGACTTTGCTGTGAAAAATTGAGGTTGGCTGTATTCAGGCTTTTTGGATTCACAAGAGACTCTGCCATTTGACATTTTTCATTATGTTTTAAATATTTTTATGCCATCTCTGCTCTCTCCCCTGGGAGCTTTCACTCTAACCCTTGAAATAAACAGTTCTAAGCTTGGTATTTTATTACTGAGATGGTGGTGGGGTGGTGAGAGGAGGATGGGATTTTTCACCCATTTGGAGTAGATATATAGAGGTGGAAGGTCCCTACTCTGATGACAATTCCCTACATTCCTTACCCCCTTTTAACCAATAGAGATAGAGTTAGATTTCTCAAATTTGAGTTATCAAAAGAATTACCTGGGACACTTATTAAAAATAACAAGGGCCTCACCCCAGACCTATCTCCAGGGAGAGGCAGGGGAATCTATTTTTAGCCATTTCCCAGGGTCAGTCCTCTGCATTGAAAAAAGACTGAATATAAATCTCATTTAGTTTCTCAAATTTTGACTATCAAGGAAAAGAATTTAGGTTAAGAATGAAAAGGACAGAACAAAAGAAAATGATGATGAAAAGTGGGGGCTCAGTTACCTTAAGTCAGATTTCATTGTTTACAAGGTGGATTAGATCCAAAATGGGAAGGGCCCTGGATGCCTGGATGATGAAGGGTTTTAGATTTCATTCTGTAGTACTCTCTGTAAATCTGTCTGTAGATAGTACTATCTATAGACCTCCAAAATGGAATGCACAATATGAAGCAGAGGGTTTGAGAAGAAACTTTCTGTGTATATATTTTATCAAAAAAATACATGGTATTCTGAAGGAAGAGTAACATTTCTGTGAAAAGTGTTCTCCACTGTGATGCTGTGAAGTATGTAAGGCTACTTCAAAAAGTTTGTGGAAAAATGGAATTAAAAAATATCAGGCTGGGCCGGCCCGGTGGCGCACTCGGTAGAGTGTGGCGCTTGGGAGCGTGGCAGCTCTCCCGCCGAGGGTTCGGATCCCATATGGAGACTGGTCCGCTCACTGGTTGAGCGCGGTGCGGGCGCGACACCGAGGGTTGCGATCCCGTTACCGGTCACAAAAAAAGACAAAAAAAAGGAGAAAAAAAAAAATATATATATATATATATATCAGGCTGACCGGTTAGCTCACTTGGGAGAGCATGGTGCTGGTAACAGCAGGGTCACGGGTTTGGATCCCCATATGGGCCAGCTGCCAAAAAACAAAAAAACACATTAAAAAAAAATAGTAATAATACAAATCCTTCCATGAACTTTTTTTTGGGGGGGAAGGAGAAAAAAGTAGGCAATGAAAAACATTTTTATATTAAAACAAATGCAGATGATAATATTGAATAGTATATAAAGTTTACATTACTCAAAGAGACATCAAAAACATTTCCAGCTAAGACACTCGTGAGCTTCAGGTTGTATTCCTAAACCCTCGGGGAGGGAGGAATAATATTGAATAGTATATAAAGTTTACATTACTCAAAGAGACATCAAAGACATTTCCAGCTAAGACACTCGTGAGCTTCAGGTTGTATTCCTAAACCCTCGGGGAGGGAGGAGACTCCTGCTTGCTCACTATCTAATAATGTGGGTGCTGCCACTCTGATAAAGTCTCAGAAGAAGCAAATTAAGTGCATACTGCTTGACAGTGTTCCAGTGGATTATTTACATAAGTAATACCATAGGCTTTCTTGTTTTAGAGCATTTTAACATTCTTTTAAAAGGCATGAGTAAATAGTAGCTTGATGCTTGAGTTGAATTTTATTTCCTTCTAAAGTGTTGTGGGGTTTTTCTCCCCCTATAAATGTATATCAACATGCCTGACTGAGGTTGTGACCTGCAAGGTGGTCACTATTGTAAGAACCCTGTCGACTGAAGTCTGCATTACCAGATATGGAGTTGCAAGTAATTTTCCAAGGGTGACATTAGGATTAAAAAAACTACTTACCTTCCACAACAATAACAGAAAGGAAACAAAACAAAGCAAAAAGGAAACAAAACTAAAGAACAAAAGATTACGTACAATTAAGAACACTATTATGATGTAATTTGGGGATTGGCAAAGATTTAGTTCTTAGAGAAGGGGGCTACTGCTACCGTATTTGTTCGCTTTCACAAAAATAAAATTTTTGTGAAAACAAGAATTTCTTTTCCAAAAAAAAAATTGCATCATACTTCCTTTGCAAATCTTGCTATTCTCTATAATTGTCCTATTTCTTTATTGTTGGTCACAATTTATTACTTTGCAATAATAGAATGAAGGCATGGATACCTTACATAGAGGTTGCTAGGGTAATTTAGCAATGTATTGTCCTTTTTTTGAAATATGAGACAAGGTTAATCAAATGTGCTTAGAAGCATATAATGGGAGGTAGACTGGTAGATGCTGCTGACTTTTTTAGTATCTACCCGAGAAAAGATAATTCATAACCTCCCATGTAGTTTACCGTATTGATTTTCTTAAGTTTTACAGAATTGTTTTTTCTTGGGATTGCACTTTTCATTTTACAAATCCTTAAATTGAGACTCATATTGCCTGAACCTTTAGGAAAAACAACTTTTTTTTCTTGTTTAAATAAAGAATTTGGAGCCAGAATGTCCCTTTTCAGAACAACTAAGGGGGAAGGAATATCAGTGGTAAATTATGTCGTGCTGGGAAAAAAAGAACAAAAAAGCAGGCACCAAACATCTCCATTACCCAAGATTAAATGATTATTTAAAAAGTACATCACACTATATAGAAATCAGCATTTTCGGCCATTATTCTGTGCATCTCTTCCTTGAACTTTTTGAAGACCCCTGGTATATTTGGTCTTCATCCTATTGCCTGGTTTCCTGGCATTATAACTCCTAAAATCCTAGGAATCTTGAAGTGATATCTGTTTGGATGCTAGTTAGCTGACTAATGGCTGGCAGCCCCTAGGTAGCTTCAGGGGGAGGGCTGGTTACAGGAAAGACCAAGGCATGATTAGAAGGTTGGAACTTTCAGCCCCAACCCCCAACCTCAGGGGAGGGTAGAGGGGTGAAGGTTAAGTTTATTACCGATGGCCAGTGATTTCATCAATCATGCCTATGTAATGAAGCCTCTAAAAACCCAAAAGGACAGGGTTCAGAGAGCTTCTGGATAGCTGAACACATTCCTGGAGGGAGGCACACCTGGAGGGGCATGGAAGCTCCACACCCCTTCCCCCACGCTGTGCCCTGTGCATCTCTTTAACTGTATCCTTTGTAATATCCTTTATAATAAGCCAGTAAACATATTTAAGTATTTCCTGAGTTCTGTGAGTCTCTCTAGCACGTTAATCAAACCCAAGGAAGGGATTGTGGGAACCCATTTTTAAGCAATTGGTCAAAACCTGGGGCTTGCGATTGACATCAGAAGTGGGAGGCAGTCTTGTGGGAAGGAGTCCTCAACCTGTGGGATCGGATGCTATCTCCAAGTAGAAGAGAGCTATCGGTAGAATTGAATCGTAGGACAGCCACCCTGGTGTCTGCTGCAGAACTGATTGGTTGTTGGTGGGGAGAAATCCCCACACGCTTCTTTGTGCCTAGAGATCACAGAAGAAGTTACAGCTTATTTGGTCATAGCACAGTGTTATAATACCAAAGTCAAGGGTTCAGATCCCCGTACCAGCCAACAGCCAAAAAAAAAAGCAAAAACCATAAATCCAATCCTTAGTTTCTAATGGAGTTGACAACCTTTTCCTAGAAGTGTAACTAACCTTTTGGTAGGAATATAATTGAGGGTATTCTAGACGATCGCTTACCTGAATGTTTGGTTAATTTTTCTACAGTCTAAGTTGCTGAATTGGTGCTGTTGATGATACTTGTAAATAGAGTGTGTAGTTTCATTTCACCATTGTATTGCATTCCCTAACATCCTGAAGCCTTTTCCAGATCTTTTTTTTAAGGCAAAAGTAGGAAGAGTTAAACCTTAATGTATTTTCAGGTATTAGCTTACTTTTAACCAGTTGACAACAAGCTAAAAGGGATGGATAAACACTTAGGTGGTTAGGGAATGGAATAGCTGACTTTTTAGAAACAACAGAAAATACATGGTTGGAATGTTTGCATTACAGTTTTGGCCAATAATGACTAGCCTTTCTGTTAAATATTGTCTTGATAATATGAGCCAGAGCCATAGTTAACTTGTTTTAATATTTTTTGTTTTAGAAAATTGCTCAATGTCATTTTCAGAAGCAAAGCTACTATTTTTTTTTTTTTGTTATATATTACTAAAGTTTCAAGAGGTAACAAAATATAGTGTGCAGTGTCAATTGAGTATACCTTAGTTGTGCTTATCAGAGGACATTTGTCATTACTATACTCTTTCCAGTGTTCTCAATTTTCATTATACATTGTAGATATTTCTTTTCTAGTGTGGTGATGTAGAAATCTTTATTTTTAAACAGGATACATTAATTGTTTGGTCAGAAGCTGAGAACTATGATCTGGCTCTAAGTTTTCAGGAGAAAGCTGGCTGTGATGAGATCTGGGAAAAAATTTGTCAGGTAAAGTTCTTTTCATAATATTTAACTTACGTTTGCATGTATTCTTGAATTTTTGTGTCCTTTTCACTTCAAAAGTGTGTATTAGAATATGGAGAGAGAATGTGTTAGTGTGAGACTTTGGTAACCTAACCTGGAAAATTTTTATATTTTACAGCAAATTTTTTTACTTAAAAAAAACTTGAGAATAATGAGAATAATGTTCTAATTTGTCTGTATTCTCAAATTGATCACTTACTACTAGTGCCAGATTAATTTTCTAAAGTTCAGTTCTGCACATTGACTTCCCTGCATTTAACTCAGTGTTTCTTTCCATGATCTGGCTTCAGTCTACATTTCTAGTTTTGCAGTTTGCCATATGCATGTTACATATTTATATCTCTCTGCCTCTGTGCTTTTCCCCTTCAGTTTGAGTACCATTGTTGCCTATCTGAACCTTACCCACCTTTGAAGATCTGCTTAAGATGTCACTGCTTTATGATTATTTTCCCGCCCCTCCACCGCAACCCAAGAGCTAGAAGGAAATTCTTCTGAATTCCCATGGCATTTTATCTGATTGCTCTTATGACTTTGTTACTTACAATTTCTCTTACATTTATGTGTCAGTTTCCCGAAGCCTAGCTATTCTGTTGAGAACTCAGAAGTAAAAGTACTGAAGTTGACATGACAAGCAAACAGAAAGGACATTGTTGGGTGTGAGGGGGGAGAGGAAGGAGGGAGGGAGGTTTCGGTAATGGGCAACAATAATCAACCACATTGTATATCGACAAAATAGAGGGAGGTTTCGGTAATGGGCAACAATAATCAACCACATTGTATATCGACAAAATAAAATTTTTTTAAAAAGTAGATTTTATTTTTTAGAGCAGTTTAGGTTAACAGCAAAAGCAAATGTTTTTCCAAAAGTCAATTTCAAAAGTAATTTAAGGAAATTGTATTTTCTCACCCTGCAGTATACAAGGAATGGGGTTTTAGGTTTGAACTTAGTAGTGTTGTCAAGCCAATGTTATGGTGTGGTAGGTTGCTTTAAAAGAGACACATTTAGTGATTTTGGGGACAAACAAGAGTTACCTTCTGCAGAATTTTAATTTATCAGGTATAGGGAAGTTATTAAACAACTGCTTATGGTTATTACATAATTTAACATAAATCTACATAATATCAGCTGAAATATTCAGGTATCAAGGATCAGAGTTGACCTCAAGTTATAGGTTGGGAAATTTGTAGGTGAAATGATCTGCAGTCACTTACTTTGATTCAGATAATTGACTCTAAACTTTATTTATTTTCCCCCCACTAGACTTTGCTTCTAATTAGCAATGACTGTATTACTAGTATTGATTCTTTGCAAGATATTTTTACTTAAATTCAGCGGTCATCAATGGTCAGTGATCTGATTGCCAAGATTTGAATTCTTTTGTATTTTACGGTAACCAGCTGTACTTGGGTATTTTTAGGTTCAAGGTAAGGATCCCTCAGTGGAAGTCACACAGGACCTCATTGATGAATCAGAAGAAGAACGATTTGAAGAAATCCCTGAAACCAGTCATCTGATTGACCTGCCCACGTGTGAACTCAATAAACTTGAAGAGATCGCTGACTTAGTTACCTCAGTTCTCTCCTCGCCTATCCGTAGGGAAAAGCTGGCTCTGGCCTTAGAAAATGAAGGCTATATTAAAAAACTACTGCAACTGTTCCAAGCTTGTGAGAACTTAGAAAACAGTGAAGGCTTGCACCATTTGTATGAAATTATTAGGGGAATCTTATTCCTAAATAAAGCAACTCTTTTTGAGGTAATGTTTTCTGATGAGTGTATCATGGATGTTGTGGGATGCCTTGAATATGACCCTGCTTTGGCTCAGCCAAAAAGACATAGAGAATTCTTGACCAAAACTGCAAAGTTTAAGGAAGTTATACCAATAACAGACTCTGAACTAAGGCAGAAAATACATCAGACTTACAGGGTACAGTACATTCAGGACATCATTTTGCCTACACCATCCGTTTTTGAAGAGAATTTTCTTTCTACTCTTACGTCTTTTATCTTCTTCAACAAAGTCGAGATAGTCAGCATGTTGCAGGTAAGTAAACTGAGATATTCTTCACAATTCTGTTTTCAGATACTCAGTTCCCTTAATAGTTCGAGCTGGTGTTCATGCCTTCTTTTTTGGAAGTTTTCTTTTGCTTACTCTAAATGTACTATCAAGCATAGAAAACAGAACTTTATCTTGTGCTTTTATGAAGGAGAATAATTTTTTAATGCATCCTTTTATATTTTTAAATGGTCTATAATGCAGCTATTTTTAAAATTTTAAATTTTTGTATCTTTTAAATTGAGATGGGATATACATAACATAAAATTCATCATTTTAACCATTTTTAAGTGTACAGTTCAGTGGCATTAAACACATTCATATTGTTATGCAACAATCGTCATTATCTGTTTCCAGAACTTCTTCATCATCCCAAACAGAAACTCAGAACACAATAAATGGTAACTCGCCATATTCTCTCTTTCCAGCTCTGGGTAACCACTATTCTGTTCTTTGTCTCTATGAATTTGCCTGTTATGGATACCAACAATGGAGCTATTTTTGAAAGCTATCTTTTATTTCTTTCTTTTTTTTTTTTTTTTTTTTGGCGGCTGGCCACTACAGGGTTTGAACCCTGGACCTTGGTGTTATCAGCACCATGCTCTAATCAACTGAACTAACTATCCAGCCCCACTTTTATTTCATTTTGAGAGACAGTTATTATTCGGTTATTTGTTAATATGTGTGCTTCACGCTTTTTAGAGAATTCAAATGTGCAGCCAGGACTGAGAAACAGTGACTTTCAGGAAATGATAATTGGTCAGGTTATTTGCTGTGTGAAGTTGATTTTATTCTGTATCCTCGAGTTACAAAATAGGAGTTTTATACCATATTTATCATGTGAATTCTTTACACCTTGATGCTTTTGAATATTTTGTGTTAGTTATGATACTGTATTACACTGTTTCCTACATAACTGCCTTTGTTATTTCCATATCAGTCACTAAGTTTACTGAGTTTATTAAAGAAAGAAATCTGCTGGGCTGTGCTCAGAGTGGCACAGGGCCCAGGGCTGCCCTGAAAATGGTGGACAGCACCAGGTGTGGGGGTGGTAGACCTTAAATAGTGTGCCAAGAGCTGGCTGATGCCATCAAGGAGGGTCATTATGCTAATGTGGATCGGGGTGGAGAACTGTGTCCTTGAGGAAGCAAAAGGGGTTTCTGTTTAAGTCAGGAGGCTTCTCTTCTCGGGAAGGGGGGAGGGGAGGAGGTGGGCAGCGCCATTTTGTACTTGGGCTTGTCTAAAGTGGCACTGGTTATGTTGCAGATCTTTTATTCTCAAAGTGTGGTTTGTGGACCCCTGTAGGTGGTGCCTGAAACTTTTCCAAAGGAGTCTATGAGGGTTTCTCTTGCTTTGCCTCCCACGGATTTGTCACCCCTTATCTCCTGTGTGACCAAGCTGCCAAAGATTACTCAAAGCCCATCTCTTCTGAGCAGTGAGAAGCCCCGAAAAGGGGTTAATCTCCTGGAACCCTCAAGAGAGAGGCATTCCTTCCATTTGGGAAATTAACCACAAATTGGGGTTCTCTTCTTGCATTTATTCTCCAGACCAGGAAGTTACAAGAAAAAAACATAGGCGGGGGGTTTTGCTAAGTGTAGTTTAACAAGTTTAACAATAGAAGCTGGTAACACTCAGTAAGACAAGCAAGGTGGCATTCTATAATGCAATTAAGTCCATCCACTAACAAAAGCTTGATTTTAGCAAATATTCTCTTCTTACAGCAATATCCCAGTATTTTTTTACATATCAATCAGTAACCTGTGTGTCTTTGAGCCAGCAACCTTGCTGTGTTACAATTCTTTATCTTACAACAGAGACTATATAGCCTGGGGATAATTTCCTGTCCTTTGCAAGGTCAATATTTGAAACCGCAAGCCTTTGGAAAACCAGGACCTGTGAAGTACATTTGCTTTATGCATACTCCACAGGTTTCCCTTTTCCAGCTTCACGTTGGTGTGAGTCTTTATTTTTTTCATGTACTTCAGCCAGAACAACATTTTGCAACAGACAGAATGAGTAAGAAGATATGAGAATCTAATTGTCTTCAATTAAGCCAGACATTAATGAGATTTGTAAAAATGTAAAAGAAGGCCACTCTTCCTTCTAACTTTCTAGAATTTTGGATTATATGGTTTCTTATAAAAAATATTGATGTAAACATATAATGGCTTACTTTTAAAAATGAGTTTATAAATATTTTCACATCTCATTTTTAATTTTAATTATGTTGAATATTGATAAACATAATCCACATAATAAAAGCTCTTTAGGGTCCTCCATAATTTTTAAGAGTTTAAAGGAGTCCTGAAACCAAATAGTTGAGAATCTTTGACTTAGTACATAGCTGTTAGACTATGTTTTATGACAATTCCAACTAATATTCACCTTTCCATTATTGTTACTTTATTTTTTGTATAGGATTTACTTTTCCAGATCATTTTTCACCTAGAAATTTTTCATTTATTCCTCATTATGAGTGTGGGAGGTTAGACCTACACATTAGGTTTCTTTTATAATACATGAGACCTGTTTTTTTAAAACTGTACTATACAATTCAGTGTTCTATTTCACTTGCTAACAGAAGAGTTATAGTCTCAGGAGGTTGGAAATAGAGTTACACTCTATAGTATATATTAAGGTCCTAGTGACAGAAGCTCAAATGTAGCTTTCAGATGACTGCTTTTGACTTTAGAAGGGTTTCCAAATTCATAATAGTAAATCATAAATGCTTTTTTATATTTAAATTATGCAAACTAATCTATAACTATTTGTAACACTTTGTCATTTTATAATAGGTTTATTTGTGAAGTCTTTAGTATAGATCAAGTGCAGCTTTTCTTTTTTTCCTTTTTGTCTTTTTTCGTGACTGGTAACGGGATCGCAACCCTCAGTGTTGCGCCCGTACGGTTTCCAAATTCATAATAGTAAATCATAAATGCTTTTTTATATTTAAATTATGCAAACTAATCTATAACTATTTGTAACACTTTGTCATTTTATAATAGGTTTATTTGTGAAGTCTTTAGTATAGATCAAGTGCAGCTTTTCTTTTTTTCCTTTTTGTCTTTTTTCGTGACTGGTAACGGGATCGCAACCCTCAGTGTCGCGCCCGTACCGCAACTGGCAACGGGATCGCAACCCTCAGTGTCGCGCCTGCACCGCGCTCAACCAGTGAGCGGACCGGTCTCTATATGGGATCCGAACCCTCGGCGGGAGCACCACCACACTCCCAAGCGCCGCACTCTACCAAGTGCGCCACCGGGCCAGCCCTCAAGTGCAGCTTTAAAAAAGAAAGTCATACTCATTTCTGGTCCATGAGATGCATTTTATGACATGGCCAGATACTGTGAATTATCTTTTGTTTATCCAGGGTTTACCACTTAATTATCTCTATTGTGGCAGCAGTGATGCTGAGTTCTATTTTTAACAATGTGTGAGAAGGAAAATAATTAAGGTTGTGGCCATTGGTCTCTAAAAGCTCATTTCCTAAAGCCCAACTCAGGTTTTTATGTAGAAAGTTTTTGGCTAAGTATTAGGTGTTTCCAGACACCCTTCTGGCTATCTAGTATACCTGTCTGTGACTTCTTACACATATCTGTGGCTTCTTAAATGAGTGTTAATCTGCTGTTGCATAAGTTATATAAGGCAAGTGAAAATGTAGGAATTTTATCTAATTGGACCAAAGTGAGGTAGTGCAAATGTACATGTAAATCCTAGACTAAATAAGGTTAATTAACTAAGACATTATGTGAAAGCACTTAGCATAGTCACTGGCTCCTAGTATGTGCTCTAACACATATTGACATTCTCCTACATGTGATGGGGCATAAGATTTTAGTTCATCTGAATTTTCTAGCTAATTGCAGATCAAAATCTCCTTTGCCCAGAGTTGAAATATATGGTTTAAAAATGTTTTATAAGTTAAAGCCAATAAAGTAAGGTTATTTCCACACAGACAGCTACAGAATAAGATTCTTTTCAGAATAGAAAATTTTAATTTCTCCCCTTACTAGAACTGATGGAGAACAGGAATCTCAAATGTTGACATTTTAACACATTACGTATATTTCCACTATTCCATAGGTAAGAGTTGAGCTTAAAACTGACCTAGCGGGATCAATGGCTTTTCTTCCATATTTTACAGATAATAAGGTTTCAGCACTGAAAGAGAAAAATTCCTAACTTCTTATCCCAGTTACTATTTTTTTTTTTTTTCCTTTTTCCTTTTTGTCTTTTTTTTACTGACCGGTGTCGCGCCCGCACCGGGGACCGGCAACGGGATCGCAACCCTCGGTGTCGCGCCCGCACCGGGGACCGGCAACGGGATCGCAACCCTCAGTGTTGCGCCTGCACCACGCTCAGCCAGTGAGCGGGAACCGGTCTCCACATGGGATCCGAACCCTCGGCGGGAGCGCCTCCGCACTCCCAAGCAGTGCACTCTCCAGTGCGCCACCGGGTCGGCCCCCAGTTACTAATTTAATATCTGTAATCTTTAAACATGCCCTTTAAAAAAAAACGGTTTGCAGTGATACAGTTCTTCATTTTGTTTTTGTTTTTTAGGGATTTTTTTGACTCAGGTGTAGGATTTATCATGTTAAATTTTTTTATCTTACTTGATTTGGCCCATTCTACCTGTGTGTGCATGTTTTGCTTTGGTTTGGTTCATAAGTTTGAATCACTTAGAACCTCTACTGAAGTTTATTTGGTAGGAGCGACAAAAACATCCTTATTGGGGAGACTTGGATTCTAAATCCATCTCTGTCACTAGCTAGCCTCAACACGTCCACTCTTTGGACTCCTAAAATTTAAAATCTAAAATTGGACTAGGCAGTCTCTGTGTAATGTTATAAAGTCTGATCTAATTCTAAATGTCTTTGTTTACATAATTCTAAAAACGATGAATGGGTTCTGTTTTGCCTGTTTTTACATTATTGTATAGAAAGGAGTTGTTCAATTTAGACTTTTTAGAAAGAAACCCTTTTTTCCATACAAGGTTTTATGTTGTTTTCCAGAAAAGCAGCCACATACTATTTGATGTATATAGTTTTATTAAAACAAAGCTCTTAAAACCAAGTGGAAAAGAAAAACTAAAGTGATCTAAAGTGATTAGTTGAATTACTTGGAGATCCAGGGATTTAGGAATAAACATTCCAACTATATGATAGGCTTTAAGTTGTCAGTCATTTGCTTTCTTAATACATATATTGGAATAGGGTGCTTTTGTAGCTTAAAGGATATTGTCAAGATGATTATAGCATGGTGTTGTGACACCAAGGTCAGGGGTTTGGATCCCCTCACTGGGCAGCAGCCAAAAAAAAAAAAAAACATACTGGGAATCAGAAAGCATTCTCTTAATGGGCTATATAATACTTGAAATTGCCTCTCTATATAATATTTTATGCAGTTCTAGCTGTCAACTCATAAGTACTAAATCATGTAAGAAGAACTTAAATGGAAAATTGCATTCATCAGAGTTAGAACATTTTCCCTATCAAAATATTCTGAAAAGGTTACAAATCTTTAGACAGGAAAGAAGAAGACTTTATCTTCTTGGGAGAGATGCAAGAAGATAAAAATTTATAAAAGTTGTGCGTGGAGGTAAATATGTACTTATTCACCAAAACCTAAAATACTGAGACTAAAAGTATCTGAAAAAAGTGATTTGAGGGATTTGTAAAAGATCATACATGCTTTTGAACTCCCTCAGAAGATGGATGATTCAGGCCACAATGCATAAGGTCCAAAAGGAGTCAATAAAATAAGAAAAAAAAACAGCATTCTGAGTCAGGCTAATGAAATGATTTATCTTTGTAGTGTTTTGTCTTTGTAGTAGCAACAATTGATGTGTAGTAGGAGAGCATGTTATACTCACTCTGATTGTGCCTTGCAGTTTTCATTCATTTATTTGTTTCATATATGTTTCATCTTATTTTAGAAGGTATTTAAGGGATCAATATTACTTAATGGATGATTCACAGTAAGAAAAAGGGCAGGTATTCGAGTTATATCCTTTACATGTTAAGGTTTGATTTTACTGTCAGCCATGCAGATATTACTGCTGCGAACATTTTTAGAGCATGCTACTTTAATTAATTAAAATTAATGGAAATTTCATCTCATAAACATGAATTTTGAAGATAATTGTAGCTTAAAAGCACCAATAATTTTTGACAATTTTTTTAGCAGATTTTGATGGAAATCTTATGTGATTTTCAATATTCATGTCAGTTGTTTACTTTGTAATTTAATAATCCATGCTTATTGTAGAAAATTAGAAAATATTGATAAGCAAAAAAGAAAATCACTCATAATCTTTTTTGGGGTGGAGGAGTAATAGGTAAGGGGATTCAAACCCTCTTGACTGTGATGTTATCAGCACCATGCTCTAACCCAGTGAGCTAACTGGCCAGCCTGAAAATTACTTATAATCTATCACCAAAAGATAACCACAGTAAACATTGTAATGTTTATCCCTTTTACTCTGTAGACACAAAATTTATACTAAAAAAATACATATTCTACTATATTTCTCTTTGTCATTTTAAACAGTGCTTAGAGAAAATTGTCTCTTAATACGTCAGAGTCATCAGTATGAAAAGCAGTTATTGTAGTGTTTTGTCATTTAGTTATATCCTTGCAGACCATGAGAACATGTAAGACTCTGTACCAGTTGGCCATAGGCTATTATATTTCATGAATTCTTGTGTTCTAAATGGCTTTGTAATCTTATCTGCTGCCAGAATTCAGCCTCCTTTACTGCTGTCCCTGTGCTGTGTCTTGTAATTCTTATTTTTCTAATCTGCTATGGACTGACAAGGAGATCCTTAGACTTGTTTAAACTGTGTTTACATTATGAGTAAATAGACCTTGAGGGGGGCTAGAGAGGCTATCAAAGTTTAAAGTAAATGAGTTTTCATGCATCACTCCAGGAACATCTACTTTTGTTTTGTAAAGTGTTTTTTAATGTTGAGGTTTCTGATTAAATTAGGTATTGAGGTATTTATTTATTGAATGGTGTAGTCAAGTTTTGGGAAATTCATGATGAAAATGCTATTGGGTTTTCAGCTACCTTTATTATAATCAGAAATGTGTAAATTTATACATTTATTAATATTTCATAGTAATTGTTCTCACACAGGAAGACGAGAAGTTTTTGTCTGAAGTTTTTGCACAATTAACAGATGAGGCTACAGATGATGATAAACGGCGTGAATTGGTGAGTTATTTCTTCTTTTTTTTTTTTGGTGGCTGGCCAGTACAGGGATTGAACCCTGGACCTTGTTTGTTATCAGCACCACTCTCTAACCAACCAAGCTAATAGGCCAGCCAGTTATTTATTCTTGAAATTCAAACTCTTAAAGAGCATTTATTCTTATGGCATGCACAGCTTTTAATCTTGAAATTGCTAATTTAAGAGAGAATTCTTTATAATTAGTATGAAATGAATGATGTGTATTTAAACTAAACTATAAGATGATTATTCAAAGTTTCTAAAATTTGTTGTTTTGTATATTTTAGAAACTTAAGGTATAGTGATGCACCCCCCCACCCCCTAGTCAAGGAAAATGTATGCCTTATAAATTCCATAATCAGATAAGTGATTTATGTTAGGGCAGAATTCAAACTAACAACATCTTTAAGGTTGTAGATGTTCACATTATAGAGATGCTTTTCTTTTTAAACATGAGGTACGGAGAATGCTTCTTGAATAAGTGAATGATAAATAATTTAATTCTTTGAAAATGTTTTTTGTTTTTGTGTTTATAAGCATTTTTTTTTTAGATATAAACCATGTTTTAGGGAAGAAGATAGTGATTGCTGTTTATCAGATGTTTGCTGTTTTATCAAACATTATGCTCAGATTTTGGAAATTTTGCAAAATAATGAAAGATTGCCAGCTTAAAACCATCCAAGTCATCTTCAGTATAGTTATTACTAGCCTATTCAGTTTTCTCATTGGTAAAATTAGAGTTTTAGACTATGGAATTTCTGATGTCCTTTTCAATTCTTAAAATTTATCATGTTTTTTTTGTTGTTGTTTTTTGTTTTTTTTCCTTTTTTTGTCTTTTCTCGTGTCCGGCAACGGACCGCAACCCTCAGTGTCGCGCCCGTACCGGACCGGGACCGGCAACGGGATCGCAACCCTCGGTGCTGCGCCTGCCCCTTGCTCAACCAGTGAGCGGGAACCGGTCTGTATGTGGGATCCGAACCCTCGGCGGGAGCGCCGCCATGCTCCCAAGCAGCGCACTGTAGCAGTGCGCCACCTGGCCGGCCCAAAATTTATCATGTTTTTGAGGGCTCTCTGGGAACCCAGCCATCGTTTATTATACAATGGTGAAAATGTGTTCATATTTTTACACTGAAAGTCTTTTAGAGAGTTAATTGGTCAGTGTTTGAGAAATAGTGCAAGATTTACTTTTAATGGGGTGCTAGTTTTTAATATTTTTTAAATGTAGGTTTTAAGGAGCCAGTATACTCTGAAAAGATGAGATCCTTCAGAAGGATCTCCCACACTGGTAGATCACATTATAGTGTGTGCTGCAAGTTCATTTTTATGTTTATCAACTTCTCACTATAATTTCTAACTTTACAGGTTAATTTTTTCAAGGAATTTTGTGCATTTTCTCAGACATTACAACCTCAAAACAGGGATGCATTTTTCAAAACTTTGGCAAAATTGGGAATTCTTCCTGCTCTTGAAATTGTAATGGTAATTATACAGTTTCTTTTCATTTTTTTGTAATAAGTTTAGATTGTAGATGAGAAAGTATTTATTAATGAGGAAGTATTTATTACAGTAAAGCAAATCGAATTCTGTAATTTAGTTTATCATTCACTTGATATTGACTACTACAAGAATGTTTTCAGTTTTCAGATTTTTATTAATTTAATTTATAATATCAATGTATAATCACTTGTATATAATATGGCTTTAAGGGAATGAAAGCTCCATTAATTTCTTGTGGTAGCACATGTTATATAGCCTCTGGAAGACCCTACTGTACTTATGATCAACTGAGGGTGTTAGACCCCTCACCAGGCTTCCCTGGACCACACTTTGAGAACGGCTAGGTCAGGGAATGTTTTCAGAATTACCTAAGATTTTGTAACTTACTAATCATGCATTCTTCATGTGTTGGAGGAGAAAGCATTCAGGATTACTATCTTAGAAAACTAAGTTGTGGAAAAGGGTATTCTTAAAGACATCCTCTGTTAGGAAAGTCACATCAGTTATTAGGGAGTAACCTCAGCAAATCCAGGACAAAAGACAACTTTTGGAAGGCTTTGAAGCCTCAGCTAGGAGATGTCATTCAAATTTTTGCGTATATTTAAATAAATCTCAGATTTTTTACACTCTCTTTAAAGTGTTACATTATGATCCTGTGCTGATTCTTATATTTAAATTTTCTGAATATTTCTTTATGGTGGTAAAAACCAGCAGAAACTAATCATTGAGCTGCCTAAAACTTTTAATATTTATAAAAAGAAAGGAAGAAAAGGATGGCGAGGTTATATACAACATCTTAATCCAAAAAGTTGAGAGGTAGGTAGTTCATGGATTTGGGAGAGAAAAGGGGGATGTGAGAATAACTTCTGTTAACAGTCTCTAAGTGACCTACTTTTCCTTTTATCAGGGCATGGATGATTTGCAAGTCAGATCAGCTGCTACAGATATATTTTCTTATCTAGTAGAGTTTAGTCCATCTATGGTCCGAGAATTTGTAATGCAAGAAGCCCAACAGAGTGATGACGTAAGTAATAATGCTTCTGTTCTATGTGAATTACCTGTAGAGCAGTGTATGCATACATTTGAGAGAAGCATCATGACCGTGATCTTAATCTTTTTTATCAGTTGTGACTTTGGCAAACTCAGAATATCTGGCAATTGATTTGTTCATTATAAAGAAAAAAACATATTCAAACCAAAATTGAGTTAAGTTAGAATAAGATTCTTAAATATTGGTCTTAAAAAATTTCAAGTACTAATGTAATTTCAAGCCCTTGAGAGATCTACAGGTCAGGTACTTACCTAGTATAACTAAGAAATTGCTTTCATTTGTTCAAAAAAATTTTTCTAAGTGGGAATGAAAGATAAAAATGAGACCAATGTTGTGTTTTCCCACTATGGAAATACTTAAACTTTCCCCTTAAACTATTTTAAGGACAAGATGAACATACAGCTGTAATTTAAGTACTTTTTCTTATATTAAAAATATTTTATTGTTCTGTTATGGCCAACGTCTGACGGGTAAAAGAAATTTGCCCACGAGAACAAGGTGATAGGAAAAGGAAAAGAGTTTATTTCTGGCAGCCAGGGCTACGCAGGCCAATCGAGGAGCGCCGCCCCGAGTTGAAACCTCTCGCAGCTTTTATTTTTAGGTAGGCAGGATTTTTTTTCACGCCTGACACAGTCTAGCCAGTGCAAGCAAGCCAGCGATACATAAGCTAATTTTGTGGTTTAGCCCCTCCCCACCCTGGATTCCCCATAGGGACTTTCCAGGCTAAAATGGCAGAGCCGCCTAAAATGGCATTGGCCATGCTACTCTGTTTATTCCACTTTATTTTAGCAAGCGATTTGTACAGAAGCAGAATACATATGTTAAGGTCAGTAGGGGTTGGGGCGTCCCTTAACAGTTCAGTAGGAGATAACTAAAATATAATTTTGTCTCCCCCCATTTTTTTAAATTCCTCTAAGTTTAAGTTATGTCCCTTCTTAAGGAAGGTTTTTTTTTTTGTTTTTTTTTTTTTTAAAGATGACCGGTAAGGGGATCTTAACCCTTGTCTTGGTGTTGTCAGCACCACGCTCAGCCAGCGAGCGAACCGGCCATCCCTATATGGGATCTGAACCCGTGGCCTTGGTGTTACTAGCACCACACTCTCCCGAGTGAGCCACAGGCTGGCCCCTTAAGGAAGGTTTTTGATTCCCAATTTCGATTTGATTCTTGCGTGAGTTACTGTTAAATTATAGTTGTATTATGTATTTTGTGTTTAGTATTGTAATTTCTATTTAGATTTGTACTTTTTATCTTTGTTAATTGTTTCCACTTTTTTTTCTAACGCAGTTTTATTTTAGAATTAATTTAGGCTAGTGCTATAGTTTAGGTAATAGAGAAGTAATATTTTACTTTAAAAAAAAAAATCCAGTGATGCTAAATCTGACTTTAAAGAAATACCTAGTTTATTAATCATTCTATAATCTCACTGTTGATACTCTTATCTAAGTGCCACCCTTTACAAAAGATAACTTTGAAATTCACACTCCTATTGCTCTATCCTCAGTGATTTGTGTGTGATTAAAAGCATTCATTATAAAATTACTGTTAATCTCTTAGGCCATGTGATTAACTTTTAGGATACTAACTCTTTAAGCTTTGATTTCTGTTTTCATTAGAAATAATTCCTTGTTTAATTGATGCATAAGACTTAGAGAAGCAGTTATTGATTTTTCATTGTGAAAAATCCCTTTCTCAGTTTCTCTTTTCTTATAATCACTGTTTTCAAGGTTTTTCATTTTCCTGAATTTTCTGAGATCTAACAATTTTAAAAATTTTGTTGCCTCAAAATAATTGTTAGCCCACAAGAGAGGATTAAATTTTTTTTGTAATTTTTCAAAATTAAGGGTTCTACATGCTGAATTCTTTTTTTTTTTTTTTTTTTTTTTTTTTTTTTTTTGTCTTTTTTCGTGTCCGGCAACGGATCGCAACCCTCAGTGTCGTGCCCGTACTGGACCGGGACCGGCAACAGGATCGCAACCCTCGGTGTTGCGCCCGCACCTCGCTCAGCCAGTGAGCGGGAACCGGTCTGTATGTGGGATCCGAACCCTCGGCGGGAGCGCCGCCGCCACACTCCCAAGTGGCGCACTGTAGCAGTGCGCCACCAGGCCGGCCCTACATGCTGAATTCTTTATTGGGCTGGTGGTGACCTTTAAGAAGAAAAAAGAAAATAACTTACCTGTATATTTAGGGAGTAGTTGATATTTTGATGCCCTTTTAAAATAAATGCTCAAAATTCAAACTTTTTCTTCTGCTCTGTGGAGCACATTTGGTTTTAGCAACATGGATTACAATATTAAATCATGTGTTAAGACATAGGAAATATTAACTTTTTTTGCTATAATTATTGTTTCTATCCAAGCTGGAAGAGGTGATGTAGCAATAATTGTCTTTTTGTTATGCCACATATTGCACATACTATTATGTTAATGGCCTTTGAAACATTCGGTAAAAGTTATTACAGAATCTGACTTGATAAATAATGCAGTTATTAAAGAGCAGTTAGACCTCAGTGATCTTCTGTTCCATTCTGCTCATTGTACTAATGGAGAAACAGGCATGCAAGAGTTACTAAGGTCACTTAGCAAGCTAGGTATTGGCAGTACTTGAGTTAGCAGCTAACTCAAAAAATTTAGTCTCTGTTTCTGCTCACCAGGCTTGCTGTATTTTGTTAACTAAGAAATGAAACATGCCTTGCAGCTAGCTTAGTTCCTGATAATGTTGTTAGTTCATTGATATGTGTTGCTTTGCCTCCCACGGATTTGTCACCCCTTTTCCCCTGGGTGATGGAGCTGCCAAAGATTACTCAAAGCCCATCTGTTCTGAGCAGTGAGAAGCCTCAAAAAGGGGTTAATCTGGCGGAACCCTCAAGAGCGAGGCATTCCTTCCATTTGGGAAATTAACCACAAATTGGGGTTCTCTTCCACATTTATTCTTCAGACCATGAAGTTACAGGAAGAGAACACAGGTGGGGTTTTTGCTAAGTGCTGTTTAACAAGTTTAACAATAGAAGCTGGTAACATGCCATTAAGTCAATCCACTAACATAAGTTTGATTTTAGCAAACATTCTCTTCTTACAGCAATATCCCAGTATCTTTATATATCAATCAGTAACCTGTCTGTCTTTGAGCCAGCAACCTTGCTGTGTTACAATTCTTTATCTTACAACAGAGACTACATAGCCTGGGGAAAATTTCCTGTCCTTCGCAAGGTCAGTATTTGAAACTGCAGGGCTTTGGAAAACCAGGCCCTGTGAAGTACATTTGCTTTATGCCTACTCTACAGATATGTGTTCAAGCATTCATTATATTGCTTAGGAGCTATTCGGTCATTGTTTCTGAGCGCATATTACTACTTTTGAGTGAATTTAGTAATACATTATAATAGACTAATTTCAGTTGTTTTCTGAGCTGAGTACCTCTGGGATAAGAATATTTTGCTATTCCATACTTTTCTTTGCAGCATAATCTCTAGATCTGTGGTTAATTCCAGTATTTTAGGAGTTGGCTTTTTACTTAGTTTGGCAGAATCCCATAATCTTATAGTAATAATAATGGAAGCTATTATGTATCAGACAGCTCATTTTCATTTATTTCCCCTCTCTCAGTGTCTTTCATTGGCTGAGGTCTGGTGTCTCACCAACTGTATTTGCATGTATTTTGTCCTTTTCTTGGTTGTTTCAGGTAGAAGGGTAAATCCAGTTCTTGTCACTTCATCTTGGCCTGAAGCGGAAGTCTGATTTGACTTTTGTTTTCAAAGCAAACTTTATTGCAAATGACATGCTCTTATTCAGTATTGGGCAGTTTATGGATTCATATCTTTTGTACATTTTCTTAATTATTCATGTCTCAGTGAGACTTCAGAACATTAAAAGATAGACTCATCTGACAGAAAGGTTTAGAAACATCTTATCTGGAAGCTTTTTATCATTGAATGTAGAAGTTTGTGTTATTATTCTGGGAATTCCACCTCTGTCCCCTTTTTTCCTGTCTCTTTTTTTCCTCTTTGTCTAAGGCACACTTCCCTGATTTTTTTCTCTTCCCTTCTTCCACAGTGGAGCTGTAATGATAGGCTAGAAGAGTGCTGTCCAATTTTTATAATGATGGAAATGTTCATTCCATGCCATTCAATAACGTAGCCACTTGCTACCTGTGGCTGCTAAGCGCTTAAACTGTAGCAATTATGACTGAAGAACTGAATTGCTAATTTTAATTTAAATAGTCTTTTATGGAATGTGGTTATCCTATTGAGCAGCACAGGGCTAGAATATTTACTATCTGTCCTACCAGTCTAACATGTGGGTCTTTTATCTGTAGCCCTTCTAAGTGAAGGTATATTTTGATCAAATTTGTATTTTAGAAGAATAGTTCTGATGGCATTGTGGAAGACAGATAGCTGGAGAAGGAAGGGCTGACATGTGACAGAAGAAAGGCAGAAAGAGAAAAATAAGGAATTAATATATCATATTTGGCTGCACATGTCAGAAAAACCAACCTAGGGCCGGCCCGGTGGCGCACTGGATAGTGCGCCGCTTGGGAAGCGCGGCAGCGCTCCCGTCCGAGGGTTCGGATCCCACGTACAGACCGGCTCCCGCTCACTGGCTGAGCGAGGCGCGGGAGCAACCCCAAGGCTTGCGATCCCGTCGCCGGTCGCCGGTCCCCGGTCCGGTACGGGGGCAACTCTGAGGGTTGTGATCCGTTGCCGGACACGGACAAAAGACAAAAAGACAAAAAAAAAAAAAAGAAAAACCAACCTAAAATAGTTTTACCTAATAATGGTTTTGTTTTATTTATTTCACAATAAATCAGTAAACAGCTCCATGATGCCAAAAGCTCCATCTTTTGAATCAGTCATGTAAGGTTCTTCTGCTTTTTATGTCTGTTACTTCAAGGTTGCAAGATTGCTGTTTCACCATTAGACAGGAAGAAGAGAAAAGACAGAAGGCAAATAAATGGGAAAAGCTAGATAGCTTTTCATTTTAAAGAAATTTCCTGGAGGTACCACTTAGAAATTTTTACTGAAAATTTTTTGGCCAAAAGTGAGTTATGTTGCTACCTTTCACTGCAAAGGAAGCTGGTAAGTACAGTGTTTTAGCTGAGTGCATTACCTCTCTGAACAAAATTTGGGCCTGCTAGCCAGGGATAGAGAGAACAGGTACTAGGTTGGCATCTGGTGGTATCAGCCACAATGTCTCTATAGCTGCCTAATGTCCGAGGGAGACAAATCGAGTCTCATTTACCTCTGCATCCAGTGCCAGGTCCAGAATATCTGGGTAATGTGTAGTCCTCTTCTTCGGGTCTAGATAAGGCTCCTGATATTTCAAAACATAATTTGTCTGCCCACATCACCACGATTAAATATTTTTGTTTGGAAAAAGAGAAAATGTACATACAGCAAGCATTCGTTGACATCCATGATGCACTGGTCTGTCAAATATTTGTTAGATTGGAGTAGCATGGTTCCTTGTCCCTAGAGGTCCTTGATAACCAAATTGGCAGGTCCCACTCCCCGCCCCCCCGGCCCCCCCCCAGTTCTGATCTTGGAAGAATCTCTCTTGCCTGTTGTCTTCCAAAGCCCCAGTTCCTTCCCAGCTGTGGCTGCATCTGAGGTAGGCAATGGAAGATGCCTTTCCTTGAGAGCTTGAATAACCTTTGTAGCCTACTTCCGGTGGTGTGAATTCTCTGGTGGTGGTTTTAGAGATTAAACGATCTCAGTTTATTGCTTATTATGATGCTTACTTGACATTTAAGCTCCCTCAACTATTTAGTAGACTTCTTTAGTATTTGCTTTTGGATTCTAAAGATCTTATCTAAGCATAATCTTTAAGCCTGAAGATTACCTTTACCTACTAACCACTGTGCTTTTCCTATCTCAAATTTGGGTGGCTTGAAAAATCTCTAAAGAATAAGATTCAGTGGTGCTTATAACTTTGTCTGGCAGAGGATTTTTACAGAAGGTCTTTGAGAAAGTGCTGTTCTTATCTCCTGAAAAAGCTGTAGCTGTCTCTAGCTTTCTGTTTCACCGTGAAATATATAACTTTTTTTCACTTCCACAAGTCACCAAATCATGGGACTGTCAGTCAACACAGGTCTTTCCCCTTTTATGTTTGCTTATAGAACCGCAGAGTTTTGCCATCGATACTTACAGAAGCTGGGTTTATGAGAAACTGTTTGAGAGAAAAGACAAGAATAAAAAGTTTAAAGAGTATATGTTAAAAGTCTTTCTTGCCACTGTTTTTTTTAGATGTAATTTAAATTCATCATTTGTGATATTTTGCCTAGTTTTTAAGTGAATGGGTATATGTTAGAGGATTATATATAATTCAGCAAATTATTTGAGGTCTTAACTAACTGGTAGAGTCCAAGTTGTACACATTGACATAAATTCAAAGTAAGTAAATACCATAGCACTAGTCTGAAGAAAGCTTATTGGCTTTCTTTACTTTTTTGTAATATCTTATATGCTTTGCTAAACATGCCAGAATAAGAAACAGAAGTGGGGCCGAGTCCGTGGGGCACTCGGGAGAGCGCTCCCGCAGCAGGTTTGGATCCTATATAGGGATGGCCGGTGCACTCACTGGCTGAGCGCGGTGCGGCTGGTCTCAAAAAAAGGACAAAAAAAAAAAAAAAAAACCAGAAGCGGATTAATATGGGATCTTGTGTCTGGGTTTAATAACATAGCTATGAATTTTATTTCATTAGTTCCTCTTTGAAAAAATTCATTCTGTTTCTAATGCTGTGATAGAATTGATTCATTTGTGTTCAACTTTGAAAGATGGTAGAAGATAGGGTTACAATTTTAAGCAGTTAAGTTGCTATGACATGGTTTGGTTGGTTCTTCATTGCATTTATGATCACAAATACCTTCACAGGGAAATAGTTTCAGATAACACAGTACCCAAAAGTTTGGAAGGGGCTAACAAAACAAACAGTAGCAAAAGGTGCTTTATACCAAGACTTTGCTACAGAATTCTCCCAATTTAAGACATTTATCTTGACTCCATTCAGTTCCCTTGGTTCATCTTCATTTACCACCTTTTTCCCCCAATAATAAACATATTCTCAATTCTACTGAGTTGATGAATTTTTCCTTTGGCTTGAACAATCACTTTTTGTCCTACTTTAATGCTTAGGGATTTCTTCTTTTAAAAAATACAGGCAGAATGCAAATAAATTTTGTATCTGCAAGCTGCTTTGTAGCTTATTGCATTAAGACCCAGGAACATGTTATTAATGTAACAATCTAATTGACATTAGATGTTTTACCACAGTGTTCAACCACTCACCTCCTATGAAGAGTTGTGTACTGGGTTGTTTTTTATTATTTTTTTTTTTGCTAGGAAGGATTTTTTAATTAGAGGCTGAGATAATCTGTTTTGGGGTCACATGGTATCTGATCTTGCTTGTTTAGTCAATCTCTAAATTCATGCCTGAGGCTGAAAGCTAGTATGAGATCTGTTAGAACCTCCAGTGAATAAAAATGACTAGTGATTTTGTTTTCCGCTTCCCTATAGGTTGGGATATACTCTGCTTCCCCCCACCCCCCCACTATAGTATATTTATAGAACTTTGAAAAGCATTAGGAAGAAAAAAGCTTAAATAAGCTCTTTCATTCTTTGTTTCTTCTCTATATGATTCTGATTTTGTTCTCTCAATTAGAGTGTTTATCTTATATTCAAACCAGGCCTAATGGAAACTTTTTTTTTTCAGGATATCCTTCTTATTAATGTAGTAATTGAACAGATGATCTGTGATACTGATCCTGAGCTAGGGGGTGCTGTTCAGTTAATGGGACTTCTTCGTACTCTAATTGATCCAGAGAACATGCTGGCTACAACAAATGTGAGAAATTATCCTGAGATCAAAATGTTTTGGCCTAGTCAGTTTTAAATGGTTTTATAATAAAATTTTGAGAAAAAAACAAATGCTTATTTGTACATTTGGTATTCAAGTAGTAATGATATTCTTATAGCAGGTCATTTGCAGCAAAATACAAAATTGTAATCTGTTGAAATCTTAGTAAAATGTTAGAAATTCCATTTATATGTCTCTTGGCCTGTTTTTTTTGTTTGTTTGTTTGTTTTGTTTTTTTTGGTGCCTGGTTGACAAGGGGATCTATCAGCACTGTGCTGTTGTCCCAAGTGAACTAGCCAACCAGCCCATGGTCATATGTTAACTTCTTAAAAATTAATACATAACAGTGTGAATATATTTAATGCTACTGAACTGTACACTTAAAAAGGGTAAATTTTAAGTTATATGGTTTTATCATTCAAAAAAATTAGTATATACTGAATGATTTCAACTGCATAGTAAATTGTAAAAAAGGATTTAAGGATTAAGTATTCCAGAATATTAATAGTGGTTATCACAATATGGAGGGATATTTTCCCCTTTTTAAAATTCCCTTATAATTGGAAAATATGTACATAATTTTTAAATCATTGCAAGTTTGTGGACCCAACTGTATAAAGAATAGTGGCAAAAAATCAGAAGGTATTATTTTCCAAGTGATAAGCTTAAAATTTTTAAAATAGATCTATATTTCATCTAGTGGCTCCATAAATTGTTTCAGTGGTCTTTCTAACTTGGATAGGTAGTAAAATTTGGGGTTGCAGATTTAAGCAGTTAAGTTGCTATTACATGGCTTGATTGGTTCTCTCCCCCGCTTTTTAAAAATGTTTACTCCAAAAAAAAGAAAAACCAAAACAAAATTTTTAATTGTTCTTCAAAAATATATTTAAATATTCTTTTTCATATTTGAATGTTTTTTTATTATTATTAAATATGAGAAAATTTTATAAAGTTCTTTGAGTTCTTGGGAAAAAACTTAATACACTGTGCCAACAGTGATGTTTATTATGCATGTTGTTCTGACTCATGTTTTGTTTGTGTTTTCTGTGTATGTTTTTACCTCACGTGGTTATTTGTGGTGAGAACACTTAAAATCTACTGTCTTAACAAAGTATTATACACTTGAAAATTGCTATTAATTACAGTCATCATTTTGTTCAGTAGATTGATTGGTTCTTCATTGCATTTTAGAAAAAAAAAATTGTTCTGAATAATTTTCCTTGGAAAAACTTTTTATGTATGATGCTACCTGGTCTTTTTTCTTCCTTTCATTTTTATTTAACATATAATATGAAATAGACTTGATTTTCAGTTCTCCAGAAATAAGATTTAAGTGAATATAACTTTTTAAAATTTTTTTCATTGTATATAACTAGTTTTTGGTTCTTTCACAGTATCTTAAAGTATCTGTTGTTTGTATGTGACCTGTACTGCTAATTCTTGGAGATGTTTTATTAGTTACAAAGGTAATAAAGTATTCTTTTTAAAAATTCTATATTTTACAGAAAACTGAAAAAAGTGAATTTCTAAATTTCTTCTACAACCATTGTATGCATGTTCTCACAGCACCACTTTTGACCAATACATCAGAAGACAAATGTGAAAAGGGTAGGATCTCCTATTTATCTGCTTATTATTTCTGTTTTTAAAGAAAGGTGAAATAAATACTAAAACAGACTATTTACTTGGCGCTTTATATGACAGGGAAGTTACTACTGAAAAATTTAAACTGCAATGTAAAGTCATGATTTTTCTTATTTCTTAGTGTCTGTGAAAGAGAATGATAAAGAAAATGTGGCAAAAAGTATTACATGCTAAGGAAGAGAGATGTAGACACTTAGCAGAGGAGGAGATTGTCCCCAAAGTTGTTAGAATTGATATCTAGAATAGGAGCATTGCCTGCATTAGAAAATCCAAGGAAAGCATTATTTTGAAAAGCAGTTTGGCAGTAAAAGCTCTGTTTCACAACATCAGGATCAGAAATTGATTGGTTAATCAAAAAAGTTGGTTAAAGCAGAGAATGGTTTAAAAGAAAAAAACCCATAAACTCTTTAGACATTTTTACCTCTAAATGCACAATCATATGCCAATATACAGGGGCAAGGCTTTTTTTAATTATGTATTTTTTATTGCATTTTCACATTTCTTGTATAATTTATCAGCTGAAGTTTCTGGTTTCACTCTATTAAAGTGGAATGAGAACCTAAAGACACTTTTGAAGAAGTCTGAGTGCAGAATCCTATTGTGGGTTTAAGTTTAAGTATATCCCTCCAGGTTTTCATAGTTGTGTATCTCTAATTTGGCAGCAATTTTTAATTGAGTTCTACTGTATTCTACTTAGCCATATTATAGTTCCTCTTAAATTTTATGTCAGCAGTATTTAAATTATGTAAATTTTATGTCTGCAATATTTAAATTATGTTATCATATTATCATAATTCATGCTAGCATAAACAACTTTGATACGCATACAGCTTAATTGGTGAAATCAGAAATATGTAGGCGCATATTAGAACATTACCCACTGTCTCAGAATGTTGGTTAATTGGATGCGTCAATTAATAGGAATTCAGTTAAAAGAATGTTTACAAAACTAATAAAGTTGTAACATGGGCATACCCTGTGTAAGACCACCAATTCTGTTTCTGAGTGTATACCCTAGGGAATGTTTGTGCGTATGCATGGCAGGCACAAGAATATTGCTGCATTGTTTGTGGTAGGAAAATCAATAAAGTGTGGTGGGTTCATGTAATGGAATACTATATAGCAGTTTGAATAATTGAATTTCAAAGTATCAGCAGAATAATTCTCAAAAATACAAAGTTGAATAGGTACAAAAGTACATCAAAGAAGGTTTTATTGCAGAATGGTTCCATTTATGTAAATTAAAGTCATGCATTTTTAATGTTCATTTTAAAATAAAACACTTCCAGTGTACAGAAATATATAGATAATAGTAAAACAGACACCCTGTTGCTGTTATCAAAGCTAACTTCCCATATTTTTTTTCAGATTTTTTAAAAAGAAAAAACATTCAGATATAGTTGGAGTTTCTTATGTATTCCCACCCTACCCCGACTCCCCTCATCCCTAAAGATGTGCAGAATTTGGACTTTCTCCTATATCTGCGTATATTATGATGATGTATATAATATGGTATTACTTTTTATATTTTCTTTTTTATTATTATTTTATTTTTTATATTTTCAAAATTGATATGAATTTACTTCTAATATATATATTATTATTTATTTTCTCTTTTTATTCAGTGCTGGTTTTGAGATCTATTCATATGGATACCTAGAGTTCCTTTTATTTTTAACTCCTGCATAGTAGTCTCTCATGTGAATATGCTGTAACTTAACCATTCTGCTTTTAATACACATTTTTTCCTAGCTTTTTGCTATTACAAATAATGCTCTAGTATACATATTCTGCTTTTAATACACATTTTTTCCTAGCTTTTTGCTATACAAATAATGCTCTAGTATACATATTCTGCTTTTAATACACATTTTTTCCTAGCTTTTTGCTATACAAATAATGCTCTAGTATACATATTCTGCTTTTAATACACATTTTTTCCTAGCTTTTTGCTATACAAATAATGCTCTAGTATACAGTCTTGTGTTTCCCTATGCACATGTGTCTAGATGTATTCTAGGATGTGTGCTTGGAAATGAGAACTTATTTATAATGCCCTACCTTTTTTGTAATTCAAAGCATAAACACATTGTTAATATATGTGTTTTTCTGGAGTTTTAAAAATTCCTGTATTTCCTGTTTTTAAAAATGAGATGCGGAGACATATCCTAATTGTTAGATGATGAATAAGAGAAGGTGAAAGAAGATATATCAGTTATTTCTGTGGTTGTAATCTCACATTTTTTATCAGAATATTTTTGCTATATTGTGTTTTAATAATTCCACATCTGCAGCCAATCCTGTAAAAGATTGCCGGTAGAGATATGATGTTTGAAACAACCAACTCTTGGTTTTTATGAGAGTAAAAGGCGATTATTATTGAAGACATACTTTGTATATTATAAAACACTAGGGAAACCTGAGATAATATTACTGAAGTAGTTGATTTTAATTTTTTCTTATTAGATAATATAGTTGGATCTAACAAAAACAACACAATTTGTCCTGGTAAGTAAAAGTTTATATTTTATGAACTCCTACAAATTGTAAGCTTTTTCCTACTCAGAGTATAATGCATTTATACGAAGCTATGAAAAGCATACTCTTATTTCAACATAAAAAAAAAGTGTAAGAGTAGAAAAAATTCCACATTCTCCATATAGAAGATGGAAAGCAGGTTGGAACATTTTGGGTTTTTTTTTTTTTTTTTTTTTTTGTAAATTTACAGCTTGGTTTCTGACATAATTTTGAGAAGGGATTGTCTAAAAGTTGAGAATTTAGTTCTTATTTTTGAAATGAGTAAACTAAGACCAGTTAGTAAGGAACTAGTGTTCATGACAGTGTTAATGCTTATTATTCATGAATCTGAGTCTAAACACTTTTGCTCTATTTGGAACATGCATACAAGGTATGGTCCTACTGGCATTGATACATATACTGTGTGCACCTAGCATCCCAGCTTCTCTACCAGGCTTCACAGCTCCAGGAGAAAGAGATTTTCAAATAAAGAGGCTGTTCAGGGATTGGGTTAGTTAGAGATATGAGTAATATCTTGTCCTAATTTAGGAAAATGAAAATAAGACATTTGTTTAATGAGAAACAGAGAGAAATTGTTTTTAGTGGTGAGGTACTAGTTCAAATTTTGGCTGTGATGATGGCTGTTACAGAAGTTAGTCTGGAGCAAATAAAACTCTTTATGTGTGTTTAAAGTAGAAATGGTCTTTGAAACCATTGTATTTTGTGTATTTGATGACCATTCTGTTATTAAAAGGAATGCTGATTTATTCCCAACAGCACTGTAGTTCACAGAGTATGTGTATATAATCTTCCTGGGTAAATAGTTGTACTAGATGGTGTAAATTATCTATAAGGCTTTGATTCCATAATTTCCTCACAGTTTAATATTTCCTTGCCTGAAGCATTTATAATAGGGGTGGATAACCATATTAGCCCTTGACATATATTAAAATTCAGGAAGCAATTCAAAATCATTCCATGAATGTATAACCAAAGTCTCTTGAGGGGGCAAAAAAAGCTAGTAGGCCTCTCTTTGTGGTGTCATGACTTGATACTTAAAAATTGTTTAAAAATCTTGATGTAATATTTTTCATTTGATATTCAAGTAGTCAAAAATATTCTTTCCTTAAGGATGTCTTTAAAGAAAACATATTGGTTGTTCTTGGGAAATTTGCATTGAACCACTTTAGGCAAAAATTGTGAGGTATTTCCTCTTCACTGTAGACCCTTTTATAGATTCATTAATATTTTTAATGATAGCACTTACTAAGAAAACATTGCCAAGAAACCCTCAGTGCAATGAAGTTTTTATTATCACATTTGTAGATTTTTATTGAGTTTTTCTTCCTATTAATGTTACTAAATATTTTATACAATAAGAGCCTTAAAATGTAATGTAGGATGTAAGCTTTATTTATTCTCTGTTTAGATGTTTTACAATATTTTATTTTTATAAGATGACTTTCTTTTATAGATAATTATCAAACAGCACAGCTACTTGCCTTAATTTTAGAGTTACTTACATTTTGTGTGGAACATCACACATATCACATCAAAAACTATATTATGAACAAGGACTTGCTAAGAAGAGTCTTGGTCTTGATGAATTCAAAGCACACTTTCCTGGCCTTGTGTAAGTAACAATTTAAATGAACGTTCTTGTAAAGTGTTTTAAGAAACAGTTTTTATTTTATTTTATTTTGTCAGTATACAGTGCGGTTGATTATTGTGGCCCATTACCAAAACCTCCCTCCCTCCTCCCTCGCCCCCCCTCCCTCCCAACAACCTCCTTTCTGTTCACTTGTGGCATCAACTTTAAGGAATTGTAATTGTTGTGCCTTCTTTATTTATTTATTTTTAGCTCCCACAAATAAGTGAGAACATGTGATATTTCTCTTTCTGT